>NC_064640.1:66031013-66333463 GCF_023864345.2 Schistocerca serialis cubense
ACTCAGTCCACACTAGGCTGATGGAGAGAGGAAGGAGTGTACTTTATGCATTTGGGAACAATTTATTTGGGGATGGAGTATGTGTATCACAGAACACACTCTCTGACATGCCCCACAGCATACAGATCTGCAAACTACTCCTACATAACTCATGTTTAAGGCTGTACACACACTCTTGCTAATTGTAAACCGTCAAAAATAACACATTGAACAACCTACAGACATGCGAACCACTCATAAATAATGCAATACATCTACGTCCAGGTAGCCAACAACTCCTAAATTGTCAAAATAATAATCCCTCTAATAGACTTTGCTTGCTAATCATCAACTTCGAAATCATACAGCAGTCTTTATTTAAACAATTAGAGGCACCACCACCACCAAGTGTATTCGCCACTGAGTCCATAGCCCAACTGACTTAGTTCATATTGATGCCTCTAGAGGACGCTGTAGTGACTTCAGGTGATGACACAAGTATCGTAATCTAAGATGGCGCCACCTAGTGGGTTCACCACGAGCTCCAGACCCCAACTGGCTTAGTACATTTCGTCGCCGCCAGAGGACGCCACTGTGACACCAACTGATGATGCAAGTACAGTTATCCATGATGGCAGCAAACTGTGTGTTGTCCACGAGTTCTAGTACTCAGTAGCACCAGCAGAGGACGCTGTCGTGCGTTTCCTGACATAAACGAAGATGGTTAGGGAAAATGGTGGCAAAACGGCCCAGCCTGCTCCGAGGTGCTGGGAATAGTAAGGATTGACTGCACTCTATTTATTTTCAAACAATTATTTAATGATAGAGTATATCTGTCACACTGACACAAAAGATCCACCCTGATGTGCCTGCCTATGGCCATGTTGCACAGCCCACAGACACGAAATCAACTCGTAATTTCAGTTCACAATAGCAAACTTCTCCTAAATAATTCTTCACACTGATGTGTAGACACACTGAATACTCATAAACTGTCCAAATAGCGCATAGCACGGCCTACAGAGCTGCTCGCCAAATAACGCAATCAACGCGCGCAAGCACAGTCCACCGCCCCCCTGTCCAATAGAGTACACAGGAGGTAGCAATAAGTGATGCATCAGACAGATGTCAAACCGCGCACAGGCCCTGCTCGGCTTCCACAAGCATGAGGTGGCGGCACCCCCATTCATACTTAACACATGAGAAATTCCTATCCACTAGACACCGATGATGACACGATCGCACGTACGGTTGACGTGGCAGTCAGCTGTCAAAGCACTCACAAACGTCCATTTAGGACCGAGCGTGCCACAACCCCTGCGAAGTAAGGCAGCCGCAGCTCAGGTCCCGTGCGCTCCATCACAGTCCCCGAGCCGGCGTCGTCGAATACTAGTGTAAGTTGCATGCCTCTATACAGTCACCGTTTCACGCCATTCTCATATTCGAGGCATCTTCAGGCGCGACAAGTCTTTACCATTGAAGGCAGAATAGCACAGAGCGTGTTGACACATGCGTTCAATTGCTCATACCCGCCCCAGCGTGACTGACACATCGCCGTCTAAAACATTCTCAATGTTACTCTTACATCACATGGCGTAGCGGATGCACATTCAAACGCTAACTCGGTTTTACTACGGGTTCTGAGAACCATCTACAAGGTGTGCATACACAAAGACATGCAGAAAACAGAGCAAACGCTCCCAGAATGTGGAGGTGACTGGATATATTCAAGTACAGTGCTATACTACGCCTCCCGATTAGTGCATTTGGACTAGGTGTTGGCAGCTGTGTTAAATTCATAGTCAATTTTAGAACCGAGAACGAGTGGTTACGTCGTGATCACATGGGCAGATCAGACATAAAATCGATATAATTGTGAAAACGTTTAGGGAATAGGTATAAATTGATCTAATATACACCAAAATGCGGGTAAATTGAGGAAGTACTTCTGTATGTTCTGGTTCGCGCCGAACAGTTTGTACATGGGATCAAGTATGCACTAACAAGAGGAACACAAGAAAATGTTGACATCGAAACTAAGGGGAGTCAGGGAGGTAGTCAATTTTTTCCCGTTGAGTCAGTATTATACTGTATGTCTACTGAGGTATCAGTGATACACGCGAGTTGACTACTCCATTTCGTGCTTTTGAGGAGGACAGAGATCGTTTCACCTCTAAGCTTACTTGCATCTGCATTATAGGACAACAGAGAGTGGAGGGGTTGATTGATTGAGAAAGAGCTGTAACGAGGTACAATTTAAAGGTTGACTAATTCATACTAGAGAAGGAGAAGTTAGTGCATGTCAATTTTTTTATTTTTCCAGTGTTCTATCAAGATTCATGAGTCATGTGACATAGCCTGCAGCCGGCCGGAGTGGCTGAGCGGTTCTAGGCGCTACAGCCTGGAACCACGCGACCACTACGGTCGTAGGTCGTATCCAGCCTTGGGCATGGATGTGTGTGATGTCCTTAGGTTAGTTAGGTTTAAGTAGTTCTAAGTTCTAGGGGACTGATGACTTCAGCAGTTAAAAATAAGTTCCATAGTGCCTGATGCAGGCATTGCGATCGTTAACGGTAAACCTCTCGGTCATCAGAAGACTTCCATCTCATGTATGATGAAACTTGACACATTCCTCTAAACGAATTCTGATTTTATGCGATCCCCCTGTCGCATCTTGGGTGTAAAATCGAGACTTCAGGGTCACAACTAACTTAGCGGTAAGAGCTTGTGATGCGCTGCAATCCCTGTGTACACATTTGCCCAAATGATGTGCTGTTTACAGAACCAGTGATGGAATGACTTATAATTTTCACATGTCGGACGCTGCTGCTATGCGTTTATCTGTTTCCTTGTAGGATGTATCCCGCACTACCAACTATCATTTTATATATAGGCCTGATGCAGGCATTGTATAATTTCTGAACAGTGATCAGATGTAAACAGTGGACTCTATACGTCTACACAAAGCTATATTGTGCTCGTATCATGCAACGCAAATGTTTTACGATTCGGTAAGATAGTTCAGCATAGAGAAACGAGGAAGAAGGATGTGTGTCTGATAGGTCAATAACATATGAGATCTAACATTATACCCAGTTTTTAAGTGCAGAACGTTGTAGTCTTAAAGAGTGCGTGCGTTTATGTTCTCTCTCTTAGGAATACCTACCAGGTGCGGATCCTAGACTCTAGAACAATAGTTTAGAGTTGATAGCTTGGTTGATTTAAGTAAAAATGCGTTGAGCTCCATCCGTCTGGGGCTCCATCGCATATAAAAATCAATCCTTTGTGGTTCTTCTTAACTGTCTGCTATTATATGACTGCACTTTGGAATATGCTACTATTCATCGATAAGGGGTGCTAAGCTCCTCGACATGGTCGCATCTCGAGAAATCTCGTGCTGATGGACTGGTTAGGACTCGGAAAGCTCATTTCATTCATGAGACACAGAGCGTGGAGGTCTTCTCATGGTCGGTTGCAGACATGGAGGTAAAAATAAGAGGAGTTGTCATGACGTCACAAACTTGAAGCCGACCCAAGTCAAGATCCGCCATGTTAGCTACCCCAAAACATTCGCTTCTGGTAGTTTGATTTCGTGTAGTAGTGAAGTGTTTTGTTAAAAAATGCCGGCTTGCGTCGCTTACTGGTGTACTAATCGTTCTGATTGTAGTCTAAAGTTTAAACAAATCACATTTCATCCCTAAGTGGACTTGTTTAATCGCTATTTTCTTATATATACTTGAAATTCTGATGCACTGTGAAGTAATACAGTATGGTTTTATTTCTGTGATTTGACTTTAGATTTCCTATCAGTCCAATGCGAAGAACTCTCTGGAGGTGAGCAATACACTTGGTTTTCATTGTTTGGTTATTCCCAAGTAACTGAAAAGTCCTGGCAATAAATATCCTGGAAATGTAGACTAATGTTTTAAAATGCGATAATTTAATATAAAAGTAGTGTAACTTCATGTAGTTAATTAAATCTTCAGTAAAATCTGTGGAACACATGTTACAGTGGTTAAATTATGAGTACTTAAGGTTTACATATTTGTTAAAGCAAAGTTCCCTATCAATGTCCAGGCTACTTAGATCATTATATTAATCACTGTGTTGTCGTGTTAACCTGTAAATTGCTGTTATTTGCAACACTGAATGTCACTTGGTAGGTACAATTTAAAAACAAAGTAGATGTGTAAACTACGATGGGCCTGACAATCTTAAATTCCGTTCTTTTCCTTCGTAATTTAACGAACCTTTCACTTTCTTGACATGACAGCTGGCTTGTTTATATCGTCCCTGCATACATCTATGGGACACCAAAGGAAATAAGGCAAGTTTCTTGCAAACCTGAACATTTGAAAATGCAACGAATACAAATCGGTGCCTGTAAACTATCAATCATTGTTTTGGAGTTCTGGCTTTATCAATTATCGGCACACACACAATGAAAGTGAACAGAAATGGATTATGAAAGCACGATTTTCACAGCACATACTTCTCTTCTCGGTTATTCGTTGTATAAACAAAAAGGAATTACAGTACTGAGGCCAGAAGCTTCATATTTTGGTGTCGTATTACTGCATCGAATATGCATTTAAGACCAGAAAAACGATTGAAGTTGCATTCCTTATGCTGTGTTGTTCACTAAAACAGTGTAACATTTACTATATAAAATAAATATCGCGTGCACTCGACAGAAATAACGAACACGAAAGAATTGTAAACACTCGTCTGCTAATGTTTTGGGGGATCCAAGATGGCGGCAGGCCCCACCCATTGGCTTCAAATCAACGTACAGCGTAAGTCTGTAGCGCCATCTCCCCTTATTCTACCTCCATGGTTGCAGATTAATTCGCTAACTGTGCTGCAGGGCTGTTTGGTCAATGACAGTGTGAGGATGGTCTTTTACCCTAAGACTGCGAGAATGCTCTGTAACTCCCATATGCTGAGAGATAGATCATAAATTAAACACTATGCCCGAGGTGATAGAAATGTATAGAGCACTGTCTCCTACATTTTGATGATTTGTGTGTTCGAGAGTTAATCGACGTGCTGCTCAGTCAACTATCGATGTTCGCAATGATACTCGCAACGTGGAGAGGGCATGGTTTAGCTATGATACTGAAATTGGAGAAACATGCTGTCACATCATTGGCCGGTGCTGAACTTAGTGTAAAATTCTTCGCGCTATCAAGTCTGTTGCTTAATATTACAGTACATCGACGGTGTCTTTTCCATCACATCCGTGCATTGGTTACCAAATAATGATTGAGTGACATCGCTTGTTTAAGTTAGGGAAGAAGTTTTGTGGATGGGTGACAACAGCGATCGCGTACATGAGTGAAAAATTAGGATTAACTCGAAATGGAAGGTGGAGCCATCATCTATTCCGTCACTGTGACATATGAGTTTAAATGTAGAGGTCATGAATCACTTTCGGACGGTAGTTTGGAAACTCTCCACAACGCTGCGAAACTCTTCTAGTTTCCTTATGTTGTAAGTGTGTTTTATTTAAAAATCATCAAGTGTTATGCTATCCGCAGTAAGAAAATGATTTACACTGTGTGATGTCTAGTTTTCTGTGAGAGGACGTGGACCAGAGCGTCTTAATGTCAGTTTAGAATCTGACGCAGACCTCGAAGTCGTGACAGAAAACGAAATGTCTGGCAATGTACAAAAGCGTATTAGAAAACAGTGTTTGAATCAGGACCAGAGGGAGTGTCTCATATGATAATTCGTTTAGACTATAGGTGATTAAAGTTTAAAGTGGTCTCTGTGGTGTTTGTATATATAATATGATCGTCTCCACCTAGGCAGCCGCGGTTTGAGGTGTCGGACTTGGTGAACCGTTAGGAATGTCTGGATGACTGCTCGGTACGCTATTCTGGGGAAGTATTGTGAAATGTATTTCTTCGCCCTTGAGGCCCACCGTAGCTATACGTCATTGCGCCCACGTCGACGCCTAGGTGACTTGTAAGTAGGATGAGCTTTTATAGTTCGTAATTTTTCTCTGTTGGGGTGGGTATAGAATAACGAAGATAGCACGTTGGGGATCTGTAGAACTTGTATCCAGTTTGGGTACGCACAACATTGCGCGCATTTCCACCGAATGCTCAAAACACGGTCCTGTTGCAGCAACTCAGCTCGATCTGTTTCTACACAGGTTGCAGAAGATGTGGGATATGTCTTTCTTCGACCTAAATTGGAACTAGTACTTGTGGAAAGCTGTAGAAATGGGTGCGACTGGAGGATGTGTTGGGTGTGATTAAAAGGAGGTTGTAATTTTACTGTAGCAGAAAGATTCGAGGAAGGTGACTCGTTTACGAGATATGAGAGTGTGTGACATATGATTGACTTGTGGGTGTGAGCGTAGGCAAGTATGTGTTTGAATGGACGTAATTTCTAATACACATCGTAAGGCTAGAGATCTGAGAAGTTAGTGTATATTTTTCTTCTTAGGACCTCAATCAGCACATCATCTATTACTACTGTCTGTCATCGCCTATAACTCAGCAGATATATCGCAGAACGTCTGATATGGCCTCGAGACAGAATGCGTTGCGAAAATAATGAATTATGTAGTTGCGTGCAGTGTGATGAAGTCGCAAATAGCGCTTGCATACCACGTTCCTTAGCCGAATGACTTTCAAAGTTCATTGAGTTTATAGCGAGGTTGCATCGTTGGCCCTTGATACACGCATTTCTACGAAGACTGTCAGATTAGATTAGATTAGATTAATACTTGTTCCATAGATCATGAATACGACACTTCGTAATGATGTGGAACGTGTCAGGTTAATAAAAGATGTCTGTACAAGATATTACATTACACAAAATATTGCATGACACTAATGTTTAAGTTGTTGTTTTTTTTCCCTTAATTTTTATCTAAAAATTCAGCCAATGAGTAGAAGGAGTTGTTATCTAGAAATTCTTTTAATTTATTTTTAAATGTTAGTTGGCTATCTGCCATGCTTTTGATGCTGTTTGGTAGGTGACCAAAGACTTTTGTGGCAGCATAATTTACCCCTTCCTGTGCCAAAGTCAGATTTAATCCTGCATAGTGAAGATTATCCTTTCTCCTGGTGTTATAGCTATGCACACTGCTATTACTCTTGAACTGGGTTGGATTATTAACAACAAATTTCATAAGTGAATATATATACTGTGAGGTTACTGTGAGGATCCCTAGATCGTTAAATAGATGTCTGTAGGATGACTGTGGGTGGGCTCCAGCAATTATTCTGATTACATGTTTTTGAGCAATGAATACTTTTCTACTCAACGATGAATTACCAGAGAATATGATGCCATACGAAAGCAGTGAATGAAAGTAGGCATAGTAAGCTAATTTACTGAGATTCGTATCACCAAAATTTGCAATAACCCTAATAGCATACGTAGCTGAACTCAGACGTTTCAGGACCATCAATGCGTTTGCTTCCAGTTTAACCTCTCATCAATGGACACACCTAAAAATTTTGAAAATTCTACCTTAGCTACAGACTTCTGTTCAAAGTCTATATTTATTACTGTAGTTGTGCCATTTACTGTACCGAACTGTATATACTGTGTTTTATCAAAATTTAAAGAGAGTCCATTTGCTGCGAACCACTTAATAATTTTGTGAAAAACATCATTTACAATTACATCACTTAGTTCTTGGTTTTTGGATGTTATTACTATACTTGTATCATCAGCAAAAAGAACTAACTTTGCATCTTCATCAATGTGGAATGGTAAGTCATTAATGTATACCAAGAACAATAAAGGACCTAAGACCGAACCCTGTGGGACCCCGAACGTGATAGCCCCCCAATTTGAGGAATCAGCTATTGTTTTAACATTACATGAACCACTTATTTCAACTTTCTGCATTCTTCCAGTTAAGTATGAATTAAACCATTTGTGCACTGCCCCACTCAAACCATTATGATTTAGCTTATCTAAAAGAATTCCATGATTTACACAATCAAAGGCCTTTGAGAGATCACAAAAAATACCAGTGGGTGATGTCCGGTTATTCAGAGCATTTAATATTTGATCAGTGAAAGCGTATATAGCATTTTCTCTTGAAAAGCCTTTCTGAAAACCAAACTGACATTTTGTTAGTACTTTATTTTTACAAATATGGGAGGCTACTCCTGAATACATTACTTTCTCAAAAACTTTTGATAGAGCTGTCAGAAGAGAGATTGGGCGGTAGTTGTTGACATCCGACGTATCCCCCTTTTTATGCAATGGTTTTACAAGGGCATATTTCAGTCTATCGGGGAAAACACCCTGCTCCAAAGAGCTATTATATATGTGGCTGAGAATCCTATTTATCTGTGGGGAACAAGCTTTAAGTACCTTGCTGGAAATGCCATCAATTCCGTAAGAGCTTTTACTTTTCAGTGAGTTTATTATTTTGCTGATTTCAGAGGGAGAGGTTGGTGGAATTACAGTTGTTTCAGACTGCACAGGTATGACCTCTTCTATTAGTAGCCTTGCCTCTTCTAGTGAAGATCTAGATCCTATTTTCTCCACAACATTTAAAAAATGATTATTGAAAATATTTTCATTTTCTGATTGTTTGTTAGTACACTTGTCATTCAGTTTTATGGCACTAAAGTCTTCCTGTGCTCTTGGTTGCCCTTTTTCCCTTTCAATAATATTCCAAATTGCTTTAATTTTATTATCAGAGTTACTGATCTCAGACATGATACACATGCTTCTGGACTTTTTAATAACTTTTCTTAGTACCGCACAATACTTTTTATAATATTGAACAATTTCGGGGTCAGTACTCCCTCTTGCTGTTAGATACAGTTCTCTTTTATGGTTGCAAGATATTCTTATTCCTTTAGTTAGCCAAGGTTTGCATCACAGTATTTGTCTGGAAAACACCACCTCATTCAGAGGTAATGTTGTACCTCGATTCGTCAAGCGGTTATAGGTTTTAACAGGGATACTTGGGTGCACCTGTAGAACAAATAGCGCTTGTGAGAGTAACATGAAGTAACTGTTGGGATCGGGATTTTTTTTCTTTACCACGTGTTCGATTACGTCTATGACACAGTGGTATGACTTGCAGGAAGAACGTAAGAGACATGCACACCCATCATTGATTTTCGGTCAGTATTATTTGGTGTTGTGTGCATACTGTTATTAAGGAGATAATATTATACTTAGTATTAATGCTGTGTGTGTCATATGTTCGCATTTGAGCATCAGGTTTATAAAGTATATCTGTTTGTGTAAAGGAAATGTCTATGTGCTGTAGTAGGGAGGGTATGGATTTGACTTGGAGTACTGTGATAGTGAAGGGAAGAGTATGCCTAGTGGTAAGGAAGGTACAGGTATTTCCAGAGCCACAGCAGTCAACAGAGTGTATTTCCAATACTTCATTCATTGCCGAATACCGTTCAGTTGAGACTGCGATCGTAAGATTTAATTGTAAGTATAATGGTAGAAGATGTATGTGAGGGGTTTTCTAGAATGTTTTCGTGTATGCAAAGTATGTGGTGGTATTGATTCGCGTTCCCATGTTAATGGTAGCAGTCTTCCGAATGCAGAGGCCTGTTGGAGTGTAGGAATGTATCATAGTTAACTTTACCATCTTCTAGACGACCGAATAGCGAACTAATACTTAGTATGTGCTGGTGGCTTTCGTGATCAAGAGTAACTTTGAGAAGATGGTGCGTTTGTGGTGGAGCGTTATTCCCTCCCACGTTAATTGTTTGGTCGACTGCTTCTGTACATTTGGTGCCTTTATTTAGTTGAGGGAATATCGATTGTGGTTTGTTGGACACACATTTGCCTGTTCTCTAGATGTGTCAAAGACCCTAGTTGGTTTGTAAGCAATATAGATCATTTGGAATCTGTTACATCACCGACTTCGGTATTGAGGGTGCAAATATAATTATACTCTATTTGTTTCTAGTTAGTCAATGGTTTACAGCACGCTGCACCTCGCTAAAGTTTGGTGTTTGTGGAGAAATAATTTACAGTCTATATCTAGTGCATTATGTTGCGTTAGCGATCGGGAGGCTCCTGCTGTGTGCTTGATATCGAGAAGTACAGCGAAAATTGTATAATATTATGGCGAAAATATGGTTGTTCTTTTAATCAATGAGTCTGAAGATGTCTGTAGAAATACAAACAAGAGTTAGTTAGTTAGTTAGTTAGTTAGTTACGTGTTCCATTGATAAATAGCACGGAAAACCGTTATGATGTGGAATGTGTCAAATGCACAAGAAATATGCACAGGAAACAAGTTTTTTTGTTACATTATAGCGTTGCACTTAAATATTTCTATTATCTATCCCATTCCCTTAAATGGCACAAAATGCATATATTATATCTCCAGATTTATTTACTCATATTCAAGAATTCATCTATGGTGTTGTCAAGGAGGTATGATTTCAATTTGTTTTTGAAACTATTACTGCTGTCTGCCAGACATTTTATTTCACCTGGTAATTTATCAAAAAGTTTTATAGCTGCATATTTTACCCCTTTCTCTGCCAAAGATAGGTTAAGTAAAGGATAGTGTAGGTCTTTTTTTCTGGTATTGTAATCATGAATGTCGCTGTTGATTTTAAACTGGTCCATGTTGTTGAGAAAAAATTTCATTACTGAGTAAATGTACTGTGAAGCAGTTGTAAAAATTCCTAACCTTTTAAACAAATGCCTACAAGATGTGCGACTATGAACCCCACACATTATTCTAAGCAGAAACAGTAACGCGTTTGTGCCGGGGGAAACGAGCCTGTCTTTCCACGTCAGTTCTGAGAGAGTGACTTCGGTTTGCTGATGTAAAGGGGATGATTTGGTAGGGTGGGTGATATGAATTGCATGTTTACTAGATCGAGACAGTACTCGTTGATATATTCCCTGGCTGGAGATAGGTTTGACGCTCCAATATTCTTGAGAGTATAGTATGTATTTGATGACTTGTAGACAACTTTGCAATGTTTAGTTGTCGGTGCAAAATCGTGATCAGTGTAAAATAGTTTATTGCCACTGAGTGTAGCGTCTGTAGGAAGAAAGAACAGGTTGGGGGTGTATAGATTGAGGGAACCGTCGGTGTAATTTAGCAATCTTTGGAAAATAACGACAGAAATCTCCAGAAAGACAAGGTAGATGGGGCTTCGATACCGACGGCGTTAGTAATTCGACTGGTAAATTAGCTAAGGGCCAATAAGAATGCTCGATTGATTGTGGTAGGATATAGGAGCGGTGAGAACATTTGCGTATGTTGAGAGCAGGAAGGCTATCACGTTATGTCCGGGAGGAAGACTGGATTCGGCAATATTTTGGTAAACAGGTTCTGTTCTCGTGGAGAACACACTGTTTGCTGCCATCATCGATAACTGTACTTGCGTCATCAGTTGGTGTCACAGTGGCGTCCTCTCGCTGCGACGAAATGTACTAAGCCAGTTGGGGCCTGGAGCTCGTGGTGAACCCACTAGGTGGCGCCATCTTAGATTACGATACTTGTGTCATCACCTGAAGTCACTACAGCGTCCTCTAGAGGCATCAATATGAACTAAGTCAGTTGGGCTATGGACTCAGTGGCGAATACACTTGGTGGTGGTGGTGCCTCTAATTGTTTAAATAAAGACTGGTGTATAATTTCGAAGTTGATGATTAGCAACCAAAGTCTATTAGAGGGATTATTATTTTGACAATTTAGGAGTTGTTGGCTACCTGGACGTAAATGTATTGCATTATTTATGAGTGGTTCGTATGTCTGTAGGTTGTGCAATGTGTTATTTTTGACGGTTTACAATTAGCAAGAGTGTGTGTACAGCCTTATACATGAGTTATGTAGGAGTAGTTTGCAGGTCTGTATGCTGTGGGGCATGTCAGAGCGCGTGTTCTGTGATACACATACTCCATACCTAAATAAATTGCCCCCAAATAAATAAAGTACATTCCTTCCTCTCTCCATCAGCCTAGTGTGGGCTGAGTTCTTTTACCAGCAACCCCTAGGAAGAGGTTGCTCCCTGGAGGTTTAGGTCAGTGGCGGTGAGCTTTGTTTGCAACAATTTTCTTAGGTTGGCAGTGAAAGCCCAAGTGACATTTCTTTACTGCCAGAATTCAAACTCGGCGCCGGTTCCTAGGAAGAGGTGGCGGTCTGGACCTTGAAAAGTAGTTTAAACTAGGTAGTTGCAAGTATAGTGAAGACCTTTTCCTACCTATATGAAGTCGAATCATGTGACTAATGCAGTAGCCAATAGGAGTGCAACATTCTAAGGGTGTGGGGTGCTAGGTCATGAAGGTACACCGAGCTGATAGTGGGAAAATGTGGAACTTCTCATTCAATATTGAAATTGTAAATTGAATAGTGAAACTGTAAATTGAATTACTGAATATGATTAAAATTGAAATGGAATTAAGTACTTACGTAATTGATAGGTTATATCTGCGATGTGGATGTTACTTTAGTTAGCATATTTACAGAAGACTATAACTGATGTGTGTATGGAGGTGGCGGCCAAGGGTGTGTGACGTAAGCAGTCGGACGCCCGCGGGCTGGTGGCGCGACGTGTGTCTGGTTATAATGCGCGCGTGTGAGAGAGAGAGCAGAGGATCTTGTGTCATCACGCGACTTCGCGGTAGTGCCCTCTGTTGGGCACAACATGAACTAAGTCAGTTGGGCTGTGGAGTTCACGGTGAACACAGTGGATACCGTCATCTTGAATACCAGTGCGTGCGTCATGATCTGACGTCAGGAGAGTGTCCTCTGGTGGCACCGATATGAACTAAGCCAGTTGGGCTCTGGAGCTCGCGGTGAACACACTGGGTGCAGCCATATTGAGTGACAGTACTTGCGTCTTCAGCTGACTTCAGGAGAGTGCCCTCTGGTGGCACCGATATGAACTAAGTCAGTTGGAGTCCAGAGCCAGCGGAGAACACACATGCTTGAAGGTGGTTAAATAATAAAGACAGGTCCTTTTTCCAGCCATTTTCTTTGCTTAGTAGAGATAAGCAGGGTGTGACACATTATCATGTTGGAATTTGAACTTCCCGCCTTTTTCCTGGGGGGCGAGGGGCGTGGCACTTTCCCGCCAAAATTCAAACTTTCCGCCGAAATCCACCTTCTTGGATGACGTCATTGCCGCCAACTTGGATGACATCATCGCCGCCATATTGAATAATGTCATCGCCGCCATCTTGGATAACGGTACTTTGTCCCCGAATCAGCCTTGTTCGAATACTGATGCATAATATCCGCGCCATCCTGTTCCGCTACAGGGACCTGATTCCGTCGCTAAGGTGCATTGCGTACTGGGAGTGCTGGCTGCAATAGACTTCAGTCAAGCATTTGATCGCATCAGTCATATGCACTTAACTGCTATTCTTCAGAATATGCACTACCCAGACACTTTCGTCGAGGTGGCACTTTATCTCCTAAATGGCGCAACATCGGAAGTGCCTGTCAACGGTAGACTGTCGAACACCTTCCAGATTCGCCGCTCTGTTACACAAGGAAGCCCATATCGACAATATTGTATGCTTTAGCATTAGAATCTTTGTTGTGCGGTCTACGACACCGCCTCACGGGTTTGTTTCTTGGTGGTTTAGTTTTTAGGTGCACTGCGTATGCAGATGATCTGATGTTAATTCTTCATCACAAACATGATATTTGCAGAGCCTTCGATTGGTTATGGTTCAAATGGCTCTGAGCACTATGCGACTTAAATTCTGAGGTTATCTGTCGCCTAGAACTTAGAACTAATTAAACCTAACTAACCTAAGGACATCACACACATCCATGCCTGAGGCAGGATTCGAACCTGCGATCGTAGCAGTCGCTCGGCTCCAGACAGTAGCGCCTAGAACCGCACGGCCACTCCGGCCAGCTCGATTGGTTAACCCCTTATGGTGAAGCTTCGAGGAGCCATATGAATGTACATAAACCGATGGCTTTGAATATTGGTACTTGGATGACAACTGCAAGCGGCGCCTCACTCAGGCTGTGCGATAAAATCCACTGTCTTCCTACTGACTTCACGAATGCCATCTTATGCACAACGACCATTAACTATCGGAGCCTCTTGCAACATATCCGTGCTGTACTTGTGGATCATCATCTTCATGTATTCGACCTACATCAGCGGACTAAATCTGTTAATGTCTAATTAATGTCACGAATTCCGCATGTAGTGCACAGGCTATCGAAGCCTAAACACATAGCTCGGAGCATCATAGCGGTATTCAGTTCCTTTGTCAGCGCTTGAATGATGTTTAAGATTCCATACGGCTTGTTGTATAGCTAGAGAAGGCCGAAATGCACGCGTTAAACTCAAGCAGGCTGGCGTGGGGTCTCAAACAGGATACGCAATGAATGCTATAAAGAAAAGTACGTAGCTGCTGGAATACTTAACTTTAAGCCATCATTTGAATACATCGTTCTTAATGAGACATGCTTCATACGATAACTATCAATTGCTATGGCGCCTTGCTAGGTCGTAGCCATTGACTTAGCTGAAGGCTATTCTAACTACCTTCTCTGCAAATAAACGAGGCTTCGTCAGTGTTGCATCGCTAGCTAAGTCGTCCGTACAACTGGGGCGAGTGCTAGTAAGTCTCTCTAGACCTGCCGTGTGGTGGCGCTCGGTCTGCAATCACTGATAGTGGCGACACGCGGGTCCGTCGTATACTAATGGACCGCGGCCGATTTAAAGGCTACCACCTAGCAAGTGTGGTGTCTGGCGGTGACACCACATTCCTCCCCCGCAAATCGGCGGACGGTTGTGGTATAAGGCTTCCGCCCACCGTGGAGAGGACCCCATGTTGACGTAGGCGACGAGGTGGGGAGCCTAACAACAGGCGAGGCTGTGCCACCCGCACCCGGCCATTCGGTCCGAGGGGAGCTAGGAAACGCCTGAAAACCTAGTCCAGGGTGCACGCCAACATGCGGTGTGTGCGCCCGTAAAGAGATAGGAGGGGCCGAAGGGTCGACCTCCATCGCGTCTGGGTACCCAACGGGCGAAGACGACATCTGGTCCGGAGTGGGCAAGAGTTCCATGCCGGAGGAAAGCTGGTCACGGGAAGCGAACGGCGGCGCGTGACCCAGGGAGGCGCCCGGCGGCTGTAGCGACGCGTCCACCGCGGGCGGCGCCAGCGGGAGAACAGGCGGCGGCGGCGGCGGCGCGTCGCCATGGGGCAAAATGGAAGGCAGCGTCGGTAACACCTGGGGATGAGGCGAGCCAGTAGATGGGTCCCCAGGGCGCTGACCGGACGGCACCGTCGCTGAAAGCAGACGGGGAGCGGCAGAACCCGTGCGACGACAGAGGCGCAGCTGATTGAGATGCCGACGCACCTCACCAGAGGCCCTCAAAACCAGATACATAGCGCGGCCGAGGCAGCGAAGAATCCGCCCTGCGAGCCAACGCTGTGAACCGCGATAGTTGCGACAGTATACAACGTCGCCTGGAGCAAAAGCAGGCGTCTGCCGCTGCACAGGAACCTGATGTGGCGGATGCAACAAAGACATCAAGGTTCGATGAGGACGACCGTGGAGCAACTCAGCCGGCGAACGACCATCTCGGGGCTGAGAGCGATACGAGGACAAGAAGAGCAATAACGCGTCCTCCCGAGAATGCGACTCTTTCAACTTCAACATCTGTGACTTGAAAGTCCGGACCAATCGTTCAGCGGCACCGTTTGACTGAGGCGAAAACGGCGCGGACGTCAGATGTTGAATACCATTGGCCTTGCAGAATGACTGAAATTCTGCGGACATGAATTGTGGGCCATTGTCGGAAACAATAGTCTGTGGAAGACCTTCAATGCAAAAGATAGCAGATAACGCTTGGATGGTGGCAGATGACGTCGTGGAAGACATCCGGACAACAAAAGGAAAATTACTGAAAGAATCGACAACAACCAACCATCGAGCATTCCAAATCATGTAATGTTCTTGCGACCTCATCACGCAATGCGTGGGGAACATTGCGCGCTCTGAAAAATTTGGGTTGCGCGTTTACTGTCAGGTCCAAATGTGCTTTATAGTCCTTAGCGCAACCAAGGCCCGGTGCAAAAATGTCTGCAAATTCTGCACATAGACGAGAAACACTGTCTGAAGGCACAGTCTGGTTCACTGAGAGGACCTGATCGACAATAGACAAGTTAAACAACTGAAATAAATCTAAACCAAACAAGTTCACAGCAGAAGAAGAACGAAGGACGTAAAATGACACAAGTTTTGTTTGTCCCTTGTATGTTGCAAGAAAGCTGCACTGTCCTAACACAGGGATATGCTGTCCGGAATAACTATGTAACTTAACATTTGCGGCACGCAACGGAGGGTTGCCCAGTTGTTTGTACGTGTCTTTATTGATTAGTGAAACTGTAGCTCCGGTATCGAGCTGGAATGGGATCACGTTGCCATTAATGTCCAAGTCGACAAAAAGTTTATTGTCCTGCTGACGACAAGAGCGACTGTCTCGTGCAATTTGAACAGACACTGGTACAGAATCACTTGCTAATTGACGTGATTTCCGTCGATGTCGACGCACACTTTTTGTGGGACGAACACAGTCACTGTTAGAAGGAGTGGCACTGGGCGGAGTGGAATTAACGACATAAATGTCCATGGGCGATGGTTCACGAGCCTAAGTATTCTTGGTTCCATTCCAGCGCGAAGCAAAGGGCCTGGAATCGTTGTGAGTGTCCGATCTGAACTTTTTCTAGCAAACACTCTGAACATGTCCTTTTTTATTACAGAAAAAGCAAATAGCTTGGCGTGACGGGCAATTCTCACGCGAATGTCTAGTAGCACACCGCGGGCATGACTTTAGTACTGCATTTGCATGTAGGCGCGGGACACGTGGCTGCGCGGACGTGCGCGAGGGCTGTTTACAGTTCCGTGCATCGACCGGCGGGCCGGTTAATGTGACACACAGCTGGCGAAGTTTCAAATGATTCCTGAGCAAAGTCAAGTGTGTCTTGCCTATCCAATATGTCTATCACTTGTTGAAGGGAGGGATTGACTAGTTTCAAAATTTGCTCCCGTATACGAACATCAGAAACGTTCTGTGCAATTGCATCACGCGCCATAGTTTCTGAATAAGGGTGTCCACATTCACACTCAAAAGCACAATCCCTGGTAAGGCCTTGCAAAGTTGCAACCCACTCCCTATTAGTCTGACCGGCCGTACGTTTTGTACGAAAGAACGTATACCTTTTTGCAACGACATTAATTGATTTCTTGAAATAGGCATCTAAAGCAGACAAAATTTCTTCGTAGGACAGAGTTGCGACGTCGCGTCGGGGAAATAATTTCACTATCACACGGTACGTTTGCACCCCTACACACGCCAATAAATGAGGCTGCCGCTCGTTACCTTGAATTCTGTAGGTGGCGAGATGAAATCCAAATTGGCGTGACCACTCCGTCCAGCTTTCCAGGGCCGCATCGAAGCGTCTAAAAGGTGGTGCAACTGCATGTTGTGGCTGCGGTAGCGGTGGAGCGGCGGCTGCCGCATCGTGTTGCATTGCACGTTGACCCTGGACGAGCTGTCCAAGGGCATCCAATAACGCCTGCGTCTGCTGATTCTGCAAGCGATAAAATTCGGACAGTACATCTGGAGATTGTTGATACAGTATTATCATCTCAATATAACTTGGTGATGGCACTTCTGCCGACACATCATATTGGGATTGAGGCGAAGCCATGACAAGTAAATTAGAGCAATACGAACGCGAAATTCTCTTTAAAGCCTCGTCGCCACTTGTTGTATAGCTAGAGATGGCCGAAATGCACGCGTTAAACTCAAGCAGGCTGGCGTGGGGTCTCAAACAGGATACGTAATGAATGCTATAAAGAAAAGTACGCAGCTGCTGGAATACTTAACTTTAATCCATCATTTGAATACATCGTTCTTGATGAGACATGCTTCATACGATAACTATCAATTGCTATGGCGCCTTGCTAGGTCGTAGCCATTGACTTAGCTGAAGGCTATTCTAACTATCTTCTCTGCAAATAAACGAGGCTTCGTCAGTGTTGCATCGCTAGCTAAGTCGTCCGTACAACTGGGGCGAGTGCTAGTAAGTCTCTCTAGACCTGCCGTGTGGTGGCGCTCGGTCTGCAATCACTGATAGTGGCGACACGCGGGTCCGTCGTATACTAATGGACCGCGGCCGATTTAAAGGCTACCACCTAGCAAGTGTGGTGTCTGGCGGTGACACCACACGACTCCCTCGCTCTTCCTAAAGAACGGGGCGAACTTGGCCTTGTCAATGTTCGTGATCGAGCAGTGTCTCTATACGTTAATACGCACCTCAAGCTTTGGTGACGATGCCCGACCAGTCTCACAGGTTTACTGATGGAGGCTCTGGCCTCATATTCCCTCGACCCTCCAGTTCAAAAATGGTTCAAATGGCTCTGAGTACTATGGGACTTAACATCTGAGGTCATCAGTCCCCTAGAACTTAGAACTACACTCCTGGAAATTGAAATAAGAACACCGTGAATTCATTGTCCCAGGAAGGGGAAACTTTATTGACACATTCCTGGGGTCAGATACATCACATGATCACACTGACAGAACCACAGGCACATAGACACAGGTAACAGAGCATGCACAATGTCGGCACTAGTACAGTGTATATCCACCTTTCGCAGCAATGCAGGCTGCTATTCTCCCATGGAGACGATCGTAGAGATGCTGGATGTAGTCCTGTGGACCGGCTTGCCATGCCATTTCCACCTGGCGCCTCAGTTGGACCAGCGTTCGTGCTGGACGTGCAGACCGCGTGAGACGACGCTTCATCCAGTGCCAAACATGCTCAATGGGGGACAGATCCGGAGATCTTGCTGGCCAGGGTAGTTGACTTACACCTTCTAGAGCACGTTGGGTGGCACGGGATACATGCGGACGTGCATTGTCCTATTGGAACAGCAAGTTCCCTTGCCGGTCTAGGAATGGTAGAACGATGGGTTCGATGACGGTTTGGATGTACCGTGCACTATTCAGTGTCCCCTCGACGATCACCAGTGGTGTACGGCCAGTGTAGGAGATCGCTCCCCACACCATGATGCCGGGTGTTGGCCCTGTGTGCCTCGGTCGTATGCAGTCCTGATTGTGGCGCTCAACTGCACGGCGCCAAACACGCATACGACCATCATTGGCACCAAGGCAGAAGCGACTCTCATCGCTGAAGACGACACGTCTCCATTCGTCCCTCCATTCACGCCTGTCGCGACACCACTGGAGGCGGGCTGCACGATGTTGGGGCGTGAGCGGAAGACGGTCTAACGGTGTGCGGGACCGTAGCCCAGCTTCATGGAGACGGTTGCGAATGGTCCTCGCCGATACCCCAGGAGCAACAGTGTCCCTAATTTGCTGGGAAGTGACGGTGCGGTCCCCTACGGCACTGCTTAGGATCCTACGGTCTTGGCGTGCATCCGTGCGTCGCTGCGGTCCGGTCCCAGGTCGACGGGCACGTGCACCTTCCGCCGACCACTGGCGACAACATCGATGTACTGTGGAGACCTCACGCCCCACGTGTTGAGCAATTCGGCGGTACGTCCACCCGGCCTCCCGCATGCCCACTATACGCCCTCGCTCAAAGTCCGTCAACTGCACATACGATTCACGTCCACGCTGTCGCGGCATGCTACCAGTGTTAAAGACTGCGATGGAGCTCCGTATGCCACGGCAAACTGACTGACACTGACGGCGGCGGTGCACAAATGCTGCGCAGCTAGCGCCATTCGACGGCCAACACCGCGGTTCCTGGTGTGTCCGCTGTGCCGTGCGTGTGATCATTGCTTGTACAGCCCTCTCGCAGTGTCCGGAGCAAGTATGGTGGGTCTGACACACCGGTGTCAATGTGTTCTTTTTTCCATTTCCAGGAGTGTATTTAAACCTAACTAACCTAAGGACATCACACACATCCATGCCCGAGGCAGGATTCGAACCTGCGACCGTAGCGGTCGCGCGGTTCCAGACTGAAGCGCCTAGAACCGCTCAGCCACACCGGCCGTGACCCTCCAGTGGTGCTGAGTGAGATACCGATGCCCTTTTCCTACTGTGGGAGGTTTTATCTGGAGTATAGCTACATACGGGATGTTCTCCCCGTCTCTCGGTTACCAACGGCTAGTGACATCTATCGCGCACACATCACCGCCGGTCGCGTAATGTCGTCGAACTGACGTGTCCTACTGTGCATTGGAACGTAATATGACGAACTGTCAAAGCGGTAACGCTAAATTCAGACGTACATTCGACCTGGTACTTAACGGTGAACGGAAAACAAATTACTCGAGAGGGACTGCGTGGGATCCATCTTGCAGATTCGCCTTTATGCATGAACTGCAACGTCCAGGATACAGATGAACACTGGCACCATTGTGGGCTGGCAGAAAAGATCTGCTATTTTGTGCGTCAAGTTTTGGCTCTCTTTTTACGGATGTTGCCCTCTTATATCGACTCCCGCACTCTTCTCTACCCGGACGTTGTTTATTACCTGAGGATGAAACATAACGCTGTCACGTGGATCAGAAGTCACGCGATTCATGATTTATTTGGATGTGATGTCGCAGAATTAATGGATTTTTGAAACTATTTAAACGATGGTCATTGTGCTATTGTGAAGAACCCTAAGCACAGTCAATACTTATAGAACGTCCCCTTAGTTGGATTATTCATCGCAGGAGATAAATTTGATACATTCACACAAAGAGATAAACAGATAACGGTACCTACACGACATTACAAAAAAGGCGTGTTCCAGATTCCGTGTCAATGTGGCAAGTCGTATATTGGTCAGACGATGCGTACCGTCGAGGATCGATGCCGTGAACACCAGAGGCACACTCGACTGATGTATCCGAGCAAGTCGGCGGTCGCTGAACATTGTTTGTCGGAAAATCACGCTATGGAGTACGAGCGCACGAGGCTTCTGGTACAGACGTCGAGATACTGAGACAGCGCTGTTAGAGAGGCCATCGAAATTCGCACCAATGACGACCTCATAAACCGTGACTGTGGCTATAATCTTAGCAAGGCTTGGGAACCAGCGATTGGGTTAATCAAGAGGGAATCGAGCAAACGTATAATTGTGACGACCACGGCGGACAGAGCCATCACACCGACGTCATCTCAGACGCCGTCGCAATCTGCTCCACCGCGCGACCGTGGCGCTGGGCGCGGACGGCGGAGGGTGTGCGCCGCGGGCGGAGGGTATTTAAATCGGCCACCGCCGCGACCGAACCCCAGTGTGGACTGAGATGTTGGAGGAAGTAATAGTACCCACGCTGCGGAGCAGCTACAGGACACCGAGATGGACTACAATTATGACATGGATGCCGACAACGCTGCAGACGAACGCATTGCGCGTCGTCTTGAAGATGAGAGGGAGAGAAGATCTCACCCACGCACAACTGAAAGACTATTTGTGCGGGACGAGCCGCCCACTGACGGATTCCAGCAGTCGCCGGCCAAGAAGCAAGCGCGTCCTAGACCGCTCATTGTTGCTCGGGAACTAGAAGTTTCCAATCGCTACCAGCCACTGCAAGGAACGGGAGCAACTTTAAATGAAGCCATTGCACCCCTGGCAGCCCATCAGCGCAGCCGCGCCGAGCAGCAGCGCCCTGAGGAAGCAGAACAGCATCACAAAGAAGACGCCGGCGAAAACACCGCGCCCGACCAAGCACCGCCAACCGAAGCCTCTAGAAAAGTGCCGCCGATCGTCCTGCAATTTAAGCAGGACTATAAGAAACTTCGTAACTGGCTGAAAGACAACTGTAAACAGTCATTTACGGTGAAGCAGATCGGGGGGGACCTATTAAAGCTCATATTGTCGTCCACAGAGGATTATGTGCTGGTAATGGATACGCTCGGGAAACAGGGAATCCCGAACTACACTTTCCAGGCGGATAGACCGCCTACCATCAAAGCCCTGATCAAAGGAATTCCCAAGAGACTACCGCACGAAGATGTAAAAGAAGAGCTAGAGGAGATGGGATACGTCGCTTCCAAAGTGGACTACCATCACATGCCAGGCACTAACCAACTTTCCGGACACCGACTTGTCATACTACAGGACACTCCACAGCATCGCGGCATCTTCAATGTTACGCGATTCTTCAATCTAACGGTCACAGTTGAAAAACTGCGAAAGACGCGGGCCACAATACAGTGCTTCCGCTGCCAGGGCTTCGGACGCGTTGCCCGCCTATGTACGATGCTGATCATGTGCGTCAAATGCGGTGGTGCACATGACAGCCGAACGTGCACACTTCAGCAAGGAAAAACGCCGACATGTGGACTCTGCGGCGGCCCTCATGCAGCCATCTTTCGGTCTTGTCCGAAACACAAAGAGGACAACTGGAGGAGAAGAGGACTACCACCACTTAAGAACGCTTCTACAGCGCAACCGTGACGGCAACCACCACCACCACCACCGCCTCCTGCTGATGGACGCTCCTGGCCTACATTACGCACCCGCAATCCGGCCCAGGCACCGCCTACGCTGCTGCAGCCTCTGCTCAGCAAACAGAAGCTGCACCTACTGCACCACCACGAATACCTGCCTCTCAAAGGCAGCGCCAACAGCCTCAAACAGCTCCACAGAACGACGCAGATATCATCAAATTACTAACAAGCATCGTCACCACCTTGGCTGATGTTACAAAGCAGCTAGCGGAGCTGCCCAACACCATCGCCGCCGCAGTCGACACGGCGGTCTCAAGAGCCGATACAGCAGCCATCGAAGCTACAAGCACAACCCAGCATCCCTAGAGCACCAAGGCTGGACGAGCTAAGGATTGTTGCATATAACGCAACCGACCTTACCCAAGATATCGCCGAACTGCAGCAGTTCCTGTATGACCATAACATTGATGTTTGCCTCGTTAACGAGACGTTTCTCAAGCTAGGCATACGCAGCAATATTGCAAATTATCGCTGCTACTGAAGAGGTCGACTGACTCACGGAGGGGGCACCGCCATCTTCATCCGCAACTCCATCCAACATCACGAAGTTCATCCGCCCATGACTCAGCACATCGAATCATCGGCAGGTCTTCTCGAAACGCAAACAGGACCCATCACATTCATCTCTGTCTACCGCAGTCCACGAAGAATCATCACTCTTGAAGACGCAAGATCGCTCCTACGTGTGCCAGGCAAACTCTTCATAGCTGGAGATTTGAACTGCAAACACGCTGCATGGAACTCGACAGTAACAAACTGGAGTGGACGAATTCTCCTTCAGGCACTTGAAGAAGCCCACGCTCACGCGAGCGGCCCTGAAGAGCCTACATGCTATCCCTCACGGGGTGTGGCAGATGTCATTGACATCGCATTTACGAAAGGGATTCCACAATTTCTAGACGCCGACGCCATCCACGGACTCAATTCTGACCACCTCCCGGTCCTCTTCAGTCTAAGAGTGACGGCAGAACATCTATCTGGACGCCTAAATTTACGACGAACGAACTGGGAACGCTTCCGCGAACATGTTGACTCTGCGATCACCGACATTGACGACGAAGAAGACATCACTGAAGATTCATTCAACCGACTCACCGACATTGTCACCGACGCCTTACATGAAGCCACACCGCCGCCGCAGCCGCCTCACCCTGTGGTGCCCAGCCTGCCACCGGGCATCCTCGCCTCCATTCGGACGAGAAACCGCCTATGCAGAGAATGCCGCCTCACGCGCAATGCAGCTCTCAAACGTCGTTTCAACCAACTCCGACGAGAAATCCGAGCCGGTATTGCTGCACATCGTAACCAGCGATGGGCAGTCAAGCTCCGCAGCTTCACACCTGATCCACTCGGATGGCAAACAGTGAGCCACATTACGAATCGGAAGACGAGGACACCACCACTGACGACTGATGACCGAACAGCTTATCGACCAGAAGAGAAAGCTGACATGCTAGCAGACGTTTTTGAAGCCAACTTTCAGCCGCTAGAAGAACGCGTCGACCTGCAACGTACTGCTGTTATCGAACGAGACGTCACCGCCATCCTACAAGAAGACGTCGAAGAAGAAGAGCCTATCATCCCAATCACACCTGACGAGGTTCAAGTGGGCATTAGAGTGCTTCCAAACAACAAGGCACCAGGATCGGACGACATCACCGGCAGAGTACTGAAGCAACTACCTTGGTCGGCGATCGTTCATCTTGCTGCGCTGTTTAATTGGATCCTCACGACAGCTACGTTTCCTGCTGCATGGAAGCACTCTATCATCGTCGCAGTACCGAAACCGGGCAAGAACAAGAAGCATCCCACCAGCTATCGACCAATCAGCTTGCTTCCTCATGTCAGCAAGCTCTTTGAGAGACTTCTTCTTCAACGCCTTCAACGCCTGGCGGCACAACTCGACATCTTACCACCGGAGCAATTCGGTTTTCGAAGTGGTCATTCAACTACTCAGCAAATCCTTCGAGCAGTTGAGTACATTAAAGACGCCTCCAATCGACGAGAATTCTGCGGTGCAGTTCTGCTGGACGTCACTAAAGCGTTTGACAGCGTCTGGCATTACGGACTACTCTGGAAACTCCACACACTCCGACTACCAAGAGTGTACGTGAAACTAATAGCGTCCTACCACAAGCATCGGAGGTTTGTGGTACGACTCGACAATGCAGTCTCTCGCGCACGCAACATCAACGCCGGCGTACCCCAAGGATCGATCCTTGGACCGGTTCTGTACATAATGTACACTTCCGATATGCCAACAGTACCCAGGGTGGAGAAGGCAATCTATGCCGACGATACCATGCTGTATTCCAGCAGCCCATGGAAAGAAGTACTTGTACCAAGATTGCAGAGTGCCCCTTAACAGATTAGAAGACTGGGCAGCTCGCTGGAGGATCAGCTTCAACCTGACGAAGACGCAGACTATCATCTTTACATGGAAAAAGACTATGCCACAACGACAACTACGCCTTTATGGAACGCAACTACCTGGCTGTCATCAGTAAGATACCTGGGGGTCATCATGGACAAGAAGCTCACGTGGTACCAGCACATTACAGACCTTCGAAAGAAGATTCATCAGCGCCTAGGGGATTTATACCCTATACTCAACGAGCGGTCTGAGTTATCTATCGCGAACGGCCTCCTTATTTATCGGATGTACCTCCGCCCTCTGTTCGACTATGCTTGCGAAGTTTGGGGCGTTGCTGCCAAGATGCATATTCAACGACTGCAGCCGTTACAAAATAAAATATTACGCAGTGTGTACCATGTACACTGCCAGTTTCCTCATTAGTACCTCCATGAAGCCGCTGAGGAGTTGGAAGTCCTCGAAAGACATAAGAAGATCGCAAGACATTTTTACGAGAAGACGCAGATTTCCACTAATCATCTCATCAGGGACCTGGGAGCACCACCACGACCACGAGAACAACACAGACGGGCTGTTGCAATGCTGGACAGATGAAGCAACCAACGCAATGAAGTAAGAAGAAAACCAAATAAATTAAGTTCCTAATACCGCCCACGCCCTTCCCGCAAAACACACAAAAATAAAGATAACAAATTTTCCCCCAAACCTTAAGATGAAGGCAATGCCTAACGGTAAATCCTTCTTCGAAAATAGCTGCCATCAGCCTTCAGAAGTGGGAGTAGTAGCGACCGAACCCAGTTCCCCTGAGCAGCCATAGCGTACGGATCTCCGTACCGGCACGTTCACAGCAGCTCAGTCCGTCAGTTCACATGATGATGGCGACATGTATGATCGCCGAAGTATTGTGCCCGTTGGACACTGTAGACCGGCAGTACACCCGTGGATATTTTGATTATCAAATACGACGGGAAAAACCCAAGAATCACATATTTATAATTATCGACAAGTAAAAGCAGAAAAGCATAGAGTTTTCCTGAAAATGTAAGCCTGTCGTGATTTGCGAAATCGCTTATACATGCAATCCAGTAAGGTACTCCAATTATTTTGCACCTCAGTGCTTCGAGCTGCAGACACAGAGGCAGGCCCCATTTTGCAGTTAATCTGCGTAGCGCTGTGACATTGATAATGTAGCAAGAATGTATAGTAAAGGTGCAAATTTTTTGAATATCACGGAATTTACTCTTGTGCCACAAAGATTAAGGTTTGAGCGGGAGTCGAACCGTCGGTTCATACACATTCGTCTTGCAAAGCTCACATGTTAGCCGTTATGTTTTGTTTTTAAAACTCATTTTGTTCTTTCTTATTCATTGCATTTGTCTGGAGTGTATGTTCCAAGACACCCATTCAAGTTCATTGCTGATTCCTGCACTCAATTTTTTTTACTACACAGGGCAGCTAATCCTCTGACCAAACACGCTAAGTTACCGTTTCTTCGTCTACTTGAACTCTAATGGCGAGCAACTACGCACTGATACATCAGTTACACAATAGATGCGTAAAACTTCTGTTGCGATTTTCTCGGGAATTGCCAGAGTATTGCATCTCAGTACTTGCTCATTGTGTTGTTTTAATGGCTTGCTAAAGGTGTGAAGTCCTGCCCACTCGTCGCTTATAGGGTGCCTAAAGGATGCTGCGTTCGCAGAATGCTATACAACAATGCAAGCAAATAACATTAATAGTTTTTATTACTACTAGGTAGATTGACAATACTCAACTTAGGCTTTACAACTATGTCGCAAGCGATAGGCGACATGCAAATAAGTAATGTTCTTCGCTATAGACAATGTCCAAGTAAGCAATGGATATGGATCACTAATAGCTGTTCTGCGAGTGCTGGTCTAAAACTGAGCGAATACTGTCCCGGTACTGAGCTGCCGAGGCTGGCAGGAGTGGCGCTTATATTCTCCTCTTATAGAAAACGCTCCTGTCGTGGTGCGGTCCTAATTAGCACACCACTGGCCGACGTTGCTTCACCATCTTCTCTTGTCTTGCGTTCTTCATCTTCGTTCCGGCGCTTGTGGTTACGCCAGAACAAAAGGTGTACAAAGTTTGAAGTAAATCCATGATCTCAACGTCGTTGCCTCCCCTTGTCAGTAGTTCCTTATATCTCAGGTTACCTGCAAAGACTCCGTACGTCGAACCTATCTTTTTCTTCATCTGTTTTCTATGAAATTCTATACAAATTCTATATAGTGCATAGCAGAGTTTACATTTCAGTGTATCGTATACGAATGTTCCTGATCGCCTAGTCGTATATGGAGAGTCTAATGTAATTTTCGTAGCATCAATGTCAATAAGAACGGTCCACACACAGCTACCTATCTGCACAGCTGCCTGTGAATGCAGTAAATCACCGTAAATCTCGCATGTACACACGACACACTTTCAATCTTAAAGTTCTCTAGTTCGATCATTTATCTTGTCATGAATATGCTAACAGTATAAAATCCTCAGAAATCTTAAATCTGTGGGCTGGAAAGGAATTCCAACAACAATAATAACAACAGGGTGTTATAATATTGCTATACCACAAAGCATAGAGCTGTAGATAGAAAGATACTGAATGAAACACGATTGGCTGCCAAGAGAGCAATAATGCCTTCAATTACAACCGTAGCAGAATGATATCAAAAGATCTTTCGTAAAACCCAAAGAAATTCTGGTCGTGTGTAAAGGCTATTAGTGGTACGAAAGTTGGTGTCTAGTCACTCACGAACGAGTCAGGAAGTGAAATTAAGGGTAACAAAGGAAATGTGGAAATGCTTAACTCTATTTTCAAATGTTCCTTTACAAAAGAAATCCCAGGAGTATTGCTCAAATGTAGGTTCTTATACTATTAAAAGGATGAGTCGAATAGATGCTATTGTCAATAGTGCTGAGAAGAAACTGAAATGGTTACAATTGAACGAATTCCCAGGGCCCAGTGGAATCCCTATCAGGTTTTATACTGAATTTGAAGCCGAGTTAGCCCTTCTTCCAATTATAATACAGTATATCGTACACCCCACTAACAAAAAACCGTGCCCAGTAGTTGGACGAAAGCGCAAGCCACGCCTGTCTACACGAAGGGTAGCAGAAGTGATCCACTAAACTACCCTTCAACATCCTTGACATCCATTTGTTGTAGAATCTTAGTACATACTCGGAGCAACAGGAAGGGTAGCAGAAGTGATCCACTAAACTACCCTTCAACATCCTTGACATCCATTTGTTGTAGAATCTTAGTACATACTCGGAGTTTAAACGTAATGCCTATTGTATGTTAAACAGTCTGCATTGCCATTTCGGTTGTCCGCTGTGGTTGTTTCAAACATGCATACTTGACTTTCTTTCACTTACTTACGAAGACAGGTGGTTTGAGAATGGACACAATGTCCGAAAATAATTACCATCAATAAATAAAGGACACTTCTTAACGCAATTTACAATGAAATGCCAGCCATTTATTTCAGTAATGAGCTACCTCGAACAGAATATTCTCCTAAATGACAACCAGCCTGGATTCCGAAAACATCAGTCATATGAAACCCAACTCTTACTTATCTCACATGACATACTGAAAGCCATGGATGAAGTCAGTCGGGTAGATGCAGTATTTTTCGATTCCCGAAAAGCGTTTGACTCAGCAGCACATCTTCGCTTATTATCGAAAGTATGAGTGTATGGGGTATCAAGCGAAATTTGTGACTGGATTGAGGATTTCTGGATAGGGAGGACATAACATGTAATCCTGGATGGAGAGTCATCAACAGGTATAGGTTTGGGATTCGGAGTGTCCTAGAAAAGTGTGTAGGGACCAGGTGCAGCTTTTGAGGTAGTGCCACTGTGCCGTGGAACCACATGTATAAAAAAGAAAGAAAGAGAAATCTATGCGAACTGCTCATAAAACATTGTTTTCTAGTATGTATTTTCTGATTTGAAGAGGCGTGTTTCACCGCACGCACTCTCATGGTAGTTTTCTGAAGCTTGGAGCCAACTGCAGATTGGCACCATCTGTCCTCGTAAGCGCTGTGTGAAAGCAAGACCACCTGCAGGTGGTCTTGGTGAAAGTCTCTGCCGTTTATTTCTACACGCTTCTTATGGTAGAGGTGGAGCCATAGCTAGTCTGACTCAGAGTTTCTTCTGCCAGAGAGCAGTTACTGCAGGACCTATAGTAGATAGCCTCTACGACCTACAGAAGCATTATCTGCCATCTAGCGATCAGGGAATACATCGGGACTCAGATTCTTCTAATCCAGTTTTACAATCTTTCTGTAAGTTGGTGCTAATGCATTCCTAAACGCTAATGAATGCTTAATTAAATCGAATACAGAAATAATACACTTAAATAAGGTTATAAATAGCTATTTGTAATTTGAATGTATTTATACACACAGATTTTGAAATTAAGAGGCATTATTTCAATATTGGTATATCTCACAACAGCAGGGCTATTGCTACAGGGCAAAAAAAAAAACTAACATATTCACCACATGTTGAGCATCTCTTCTCCAAACAAAGCTGTAGTATTTCTGTTTATACTCGTTATGTTCATGTAATACAGTTCTGTAAAAAACGATGTAGTTATTGCAAGGTATATAGCTGTCTGTACAGTGTTATCTGTAAGGGAAAATTCAGTTGGCTGTGAAAATAGCAAACACAAACAAAGTAAATGACTTATTAAAGCGCCATTTAGCGATAGGACTCTCAGTTAAAAACACTAGGTAGGCCTCTCCTGGATCTGAACCTGTAGCAGCAAACAAAAAATCCAGAAATTTACCAAAGGAAGAAAGGGATTTGTGGTTATGAAGAAAGCAACTCTGTTTTTTTTGTGTTATTTGGGGGAGATGTCCATTGGAGTAAGGCCGGAATACCTGATGTTGGGCATATATGGTCTAAAAAAGTACATGAAATGTCAAAGCGACACATGAATTATGCGCATAGTCTTTCATTTCTAGGCAAAACCAACATTCAGCAGAAACTAGATTTGCAGTGTAGACAAACAATCGACAGCCACAAAAACCCTGTAGAAAAGAATGGATATATATTGAATTTAATTGTAAACTGGATTTGGTTCTGTGGTGCTTTGGCACTGCCCCTCAGGGGCCACGATGAATATGGGGTTTTTTTGCGAGATCATTTATTTCAGCACGGAACTGGATAAAGATCTTCAAGTTCATCTCATTCAAGCATCAGTGTTCAAAGGCATTTCTAAGACTGTTCAGAACGAGCTACTGCAATGCACGCTGGAACTGAACCATGATGAATTTCTTAAAGAAAGAAACGTGCCGACTATGCTGCAATAATCGCGGATGAAAGCACAGATGTGTCTTGCGACTTTCAGTTGGTTATTATTTTGCGTTATGTTGTTGGCGTAAACATGTTGAAAGATTTTGGACTTTATTAATCCAGAAAGTCAGAATGCTCATACTATAGCTGAGAGTATTCTGAAAGAAATTGAACCATTAATTGGCGATGATTGAGTAAAGCTAATAGCTCAGAGTTGCGATGGTGCAAACGTTATGAGTGGCAAGTCGAATGGGGTTCAGAAATTAATTAAAGACAAATATCCAAATGCAACCTTATGTTTACGGCAGCCTCTGTTAATCGCAAAGCCCGCATCTTTTTTGCACATCTTTCAGATAATTCTTCTTTCTTTTCTAACTCGCCACAGAGATCAAAAGTATTGCATAGCATTATTCAAAACAGCTTGCCCCATGTCCGCAACAAGATGTAATAACTTAAAGAACTTGGGCTTCAGACATGACATATCATAAACTATGTTAGCTAATTTCAACAAAGCTAACGGTTTTCTTTCTGAATCCAACGATACCCCATAGGTTCATGTAAGTTGAGTATTTTGGTTATTGTTTGTTTATTGTGTGACTGATAGATTTTGTGTACACTGTGCAAGCATGTGGCTGAGTAGTTGTTGTTAGAGCATAGTGAAGTATTACTAATAACTGATATGATTAGATGCATGTATGGCAAGTTTCTGCAGATCTCTAAATTCTATAGTTCTGCTGCCTGTGTGTGGTAATGATGAATACGCATGCCACACACATGTGCACCTTTCTGGCACTCTGAAACGTTCTTGAGAGTTACCCAAAGCATTTCTATTCCTTCTAGCCACTTAAGATGAGTTATTGCGTATTTGCCCATGGTGTGTACCGTGAATGATTCTGATTTCGATGCCCAGTTTGTCCTTCAGACATGATAAAATGGTGGAATACAGGGTAAGTGCGTAGTACAACAATTCATCTGTTTCTTCCCCAAGTAGGGAATAGTATTATTTGAATATCTAGTTTATATGGAATTTGAGTCAAATATTAATGGAATAGAAAAAGGACCCACTGAAAACTTATAATAACTCAGGAATATAGATACAATGGATTTGGACTGTTTAATGCACAGCATAACTCACTGGCAGTCCATAGGTTCCTGTCACTTTTAATGAATCAGAAAGGCAGTTATAGCCATAAAATCTCGAGTTCTAATACTCAAAGAAAATAGAGTTGTGTACCAAATATTTTATCAATTCAATGCACTGCTCACTATGCTAGCATTAAGATGTCTTGGAATGTTTATCAGAAAGACAGATTAGACGAAGTAGGAGGGAAAGCGTTCATTGCAGTCAGCAAAGTATTGTCTCTACTGAGGTTGAAAGTGAGTGCGATAGTGAAGTTACATGGCCGCACATAATATGTCTATGTGAAACCAAGTTAACTGTTGGATGTTTTTACCGACCACCCGCCTCTGCCATGACAGTTCTAGAATCATTCTGAGAAAGTCTATGGTCAGTTGTCCATAAATACCCAGATCATGCAATACTAGATGGTGGTGACTTTAACCTACCGAGTATAGCCTGGGATGTGTGTGGATTCATTGGAAGGGGTACAGACAGACAATCTTGCGAAGTACTTTTGAACATATTTTTCGAAAACTCTCTTGAGCAGCTAGTTCGGCAGCCCACATGTAATGGAAGCATCTTGGACTTTGTAGCTAGAAACAGGCCAGACCTTATCGATGGTGTCAGTATAGAGGCGGGGATTAGTGATCATGATGTCATCATAGCGAGTATGGTTACGAAAGTTAATAAATAAGACAAGAGGGCTAGAAGAGCGATTCTACTAGAAAGAGCAGATAAGCTGTTGTTAGCATCTCACTTAGACAATGAACTGCAATCATTTAGTTCCAGTATGATGGTCATAGACGAATTATGGGCAAAGTTTAAACTGGCTGTGAATCGTACTCTGGACAAGTATATACCTAATAATGGAATTTAGGACGGGAAAGATCCACCGTGGTTTAATAGCGAAATTCGGAAAGTTCTGAGGAAACAAAGGCTGTTGGACTATCGGTTCAAAAGAGGACGCGCAAACGATTAGTAGAGATTCGCGTGTCTGTAAAAAGATACATGCGCGAATCATATAACAGCTACCACCGTCATACCTTGGTTAAAGTTCTGGCAGAGAACACCAAGAAATTCTAGTCCTATGTAAAATCGCTAAATGGGTCTAAGGCTTCCAGCCATACACTCGTTGACCAGTCTGGTTTGGCAGTAGAAGACAGCAAGAGGAAGCTCGAAGCTTTAAACTCCACGCTCAGGAAATTGTTCATGCACGAGAATCGTATAAACGTACCGTCGTTTGACCATCGCACACAGTCCCGTATGGATGACATAGTAACAAGCATCCTTGCGCAGAGAAATAACTGAAAGAGTTGAAAACAAATAAGACGAAAACAAATAAGTTGCCAGCTCAGGATGGAATCCCAGTTCAGTTTAACAAAGAGTGCTCTACGGCATTGGCCCTTTAATCGCGAACTAATGACCAGCGCAAAGTGCCAAGCGACTGGAAAAAAGCGCACGTGACTCATGTATACAAGAAGGGTAAAAGAATGGACCCGCAAAATTACATACCAATACCCTTAACATCCGTTTGTTGCAGCATTCTAGAGCATAATTCTGAGTTCGAATATAACGAATTTCCTAGAGACCGAAAAGTTCATGTCCACGAATCAGTGTGGCTTTATGAAGCATCGCTCGTGCGAAACCCAGCTTGCTCTTTTCTCACGTGATATACTGTGAAATATGGATGAAGGGCAACAGGCAGATTCCATATTCCAAGATTTCCGAAAAGCATTCGACGCTGTACCCCACTGCAGACTGTTAACGAAGGTATGTACATATGGAATAGGCTCCTAGATATGCGACTGCCTTGAAGACTTCTTTAGCAATAGAACCCAGTATGTTGTCCTCGATGGCGAGTGTTCATTGGAGACAGGGGTAACATCGGGAGTCCCCCAGGTAAGTGTGATAGGCCCAGTGCTATTTTCTATATACATAAATGTCTGGCAGAAAGAATGTTGTTGTTCGCTGATGATGCTATGCTGTACAGGAAGGCGTCGAAGATAAGTGACTGTAGGTTGGTACGAGATGACCTAGACAAAATTTGTAGTTGGTGTGATGAATAACAGCTGGCTCTTAAGGTAGAGAAATGTAAGTTAATACGGATGAGGAGGAGAAACAAACTTCTAATGTTCGGATACAGCATTAAGAAGATCCTGCTTGACACAGTCACGTCAATTAGATATCTGGGCGTGACACTGCGAAGCGATATGAAATGGAACGAGTATGTGAGGACTGTGGTAGGGAAGGTAAATGGTCAACTTCGATTATTGGGAGAATTTTAAGAAAGTGTAGTTAATCTGTACAGGAGACAGCTTATAGGATACTAGGCTTGAGTACTGCTCGAGTGTCTGGGATCCGCATCAGGTCGGATTGAAAGAAGACATCGAAGCAATTCAGAGACGGACTACTAGATTTGTTATCGCTCGGTTCAATCAGCATGCAAGTGTACGGATATGCTTCAGGAGCTCAAGTGGGAATTCCTGAGGGAAGAAGACATTCATTTAGAGGAGCACTACTGAGAAAGTTTAGAGAACCAGCATTTGAAGTTGCCTGCAGAATAATCTTACTGCCACCAACTCACATTTCGCATAGAAACCACGAAGATAAGATACGGAAAATTAGGGCTCATACGGAGGCATATAGATAGTCGTTTTACCCTCGCTCTGTCTGAGAGTGGGACGGAAAAGGATGCGACTAGTTGTGGTACAGGGTACCCTCCGCCACGTATCATATACTAGCTTGCGGAGTATGTATGCAGATGTATATAGATGTAGATTTAAATGTTTATGTCAGTCGTGTGTTAACAGCATCCTACAGACGTTATCCGCTGTGTGACAATATTTTTCATCAGTTAACTTTTGGGCTATTCGTGTGGGATATTATATTTGAAAGAAACCAAGCGTAATGCAGACAAATCAAAGTGCACGCTCTTGAGCTGACCAGCTACAAACGCAATGCGTAGTCGGTCGTTGCATGAAACAATAATCACTAATACCTTTGTATAGCATAACAAAATATGACATAATGAGATTTTCACTCTGCAGCGGAGTGTGCGCTGATATGAAACTTCCTGGCAGATTAAAACTGTGTGCCCGACCGAGACTCGAACTCGGGCCTTTGCCTTTCGCGGGCAAGTGCTCTACCAACTGAGCTACCGAAGCACGACTCACGCCCGGTACTCACAGCTTTACTTCTGCCAGTACCTCGTCTCCTACCTTCCAAACTTTACAGAAGCTCTCTTGCGAACCAAGCAGAACTAGCACTCCTGAAAGAAAGGATATTGCGGAGACATGGCTTAGCCACAGCCTAGGGGATGTTTCCAGAATGAGATTTTCACTCTGCAGCGGAGTGTGCGCTGATATGAAACTTCCTGGCAGATTAAAACTGTGTGCCCGACCGAGACTCGAACTCGGACCTTTGCCTTTCGCGGGCAAGTGCTCTACCAACTGAGCTACCGAAGCACGACTCACGCCCGGTACTCACAGCTTTACTTCTGGCAGTACCTCGTCTCCTACCTTCCAAACTTTACAGAAGCTCTCTTGCGAACCAAGCAGAACTAGCACTCCTGAAAGAAAGGATATTGCGGAGACATGGCTTAGCCACAGCCTAGGGGATGTTTCCAGAATGAGATTTTCACTCTGCAGCGGAGTGTGCGCTGATATGAAACTTCCTGGCAGATTAAAACTGTGTGCCCGACCGAGACTCGAACTCGGACCTTTGCCTTTCGCGGGCAAGTGCTCTACCAACTGAGCTACCGAAGCACGACTCACGCCCGGTACTCACAGCTTTACTTCTGGCAGTACCTCGTCTCCTACCTTCCAAACTTTACAGAAGCTCTCTTGCGAACCAAGCAGAACTAGCACTCCTGAAAGAAAGGATATTGCGGAGACATGGCTTAGCCACAGCCTAGGGGATGTTTCCAGAATGAGATTTTCACTCTGCAGCGGAGTGTGCGCTGATATGAAACTTCCTGGCAGATTAAAACTGTGTGCCCGACCGAGACTCGAACTCGGACCTTTGCCTTTCGCGGGCAAGTGCTCTACCAACTGAGCTACCGAAGCACGACTCACGCCCGGTACTCACAGCTTTACTTCTGCCAGTACCTCGTCTCCTACCTTCCAAACTTTACAGAAGCTCTCTTGCGAACCAAGCAGAACTAGCAGTTTTAATCTGCCAGGAAGTTTCATATCAGCGCACACTCCGCTGCAGAGTGAAAATCTCATTCTGGAAACATCCCCTAGGCTGTGGCTAAGCCATGTCTCCGCAATATCCTTTCTTTCAGGAGTGCTAGTTCTGCTTGGTTCGCAAGAGAGCTTCTGTAAAGTTTGGAAGGTAGGAGACGAGGTACTGGCAGAAGTAAAGCTGTGAGTACCGGGCGTGAGTCGTGCTTCGGTAGCTCAGTTGGTAGAGCACTTGCCCGCGAAAGGCAAAGGTCCGAGTTCGAGTCTCGGTCGGGCACACAGTTTTAATCTGCCAGGAAGTTTCATATCAGCGCACACTCCGCTGCAGAGTGAAAATCTCATTCTGGAAACATCCCCTAGGCTGTGGCTAAGCCATGTCTCCGCAATATCCTTTCTTTCAGGAGTGCTAGTTCTGCTTGGTTCGCAAGAGAGCTTCTGTAAAGTTTGGAAGGTAGGAGACGAGGTACTGGCAGAAGTAAAGCTGTGAGTACTGGGCGTGAGTCGTGCTTCGGTAGCTCAGTTGGTAGAGCACTTGCCCGCGAAAGGCAAAGGTCCGAGTTCGAGTCTCGGTCGGGCACACAGTTTTAATCTGCCAGGAAGTTTCAAAATATGACATGTAGGACAACAGTGACTCACTGCCCTGTGTTCCTTTTAAGCTTACTGTGACCCTCATGTCTGATGTTGTAACTTACTTCCCAGTGGTTCAATATTAAAAAAAGGTACACAATTGTTATCTATGGCATCTCTATGCATCTCTCAATGCTCGGTGTATCTCTTCTTCCTTGTGCATAGCCAAGTGAAACTCCCACATCCTAACTTGCGTTGCCATACTGACAGCACATAGCACGAATTTCCTGCGTTGCTCGATTACTCAGCACTCTGTGTCCAGTCAAATAACACTGAGTACACTTCGTGGACTGTAGCCTATCTGTTGTTCTTGAGTTCCCTTTTAACTGGCTCAAAACTTGTAACCCAGTCTCCTGTACTGACCTGACTCGAAATACTGGATACAGTGACATATTCGTACCGCTCCCACACTCCTGAACCTCTTAAATAAACTCCACACCCCCAAAAGGAACAAAAATTCCCACAATGGTTATTTAGTTCCCTGCACACAATAAAATGCATTCACATAAAACTGTAAATACATAAGCCATAGCAAAGGAAATCACAACACTGATATCAATACTGTAAAGAAACGTCAACGACACATGGTATAGACACCACTAAACGAACACATGAAAAACAGAACAACAAGCTCAAAAGTAAACTCATGGATTAGTAAATTCGGGCCAGCTACCATCACTATCCCGGACTTAAGTGTTCACAGACACTGACACAACACAAATTACTGGAAATCACATTTAAGTTTACTAAATATTCGTCATATCTTCCCCCACAAAGCCTGAATCCATGGTAGTGACATCAGTTTATATAAGATGCGAAGGTGGTATGGCAATGTGGGAATTACCTGCGATTAATTTCTGCAACAGAATGACCTTTGACACAGACCAATCATTAAGATACATTACTGAAATCTGTATCCAAAGAACTATCTGAACGCTTATTAATATCAGTTGGCCCTAGTAGTGTCCCCCAAGTTGGCAATTTGTGATAAAACAATAACGATAATGAAATATCCCACAACAAAATCAAAATTGCTAAATGAACAAGGCATATTCTGTATTGAAATAAGAAAGGCCATTCATTAAAACAAATGTTTTATTACAATAGAAACATGCATGGAAAATGGTGTGCAAAGTAAATAATACAGAAAAACAGGTCCAACGACACACATATAAATCACAAATATCTCAGTAGTAGTGGTCAGTTGGCAAAGTTGAGCGAAAGGACATAATTCTTTGCTTCACACCTCCCTCTTTGTATACCACTGACTAACTCAATCTTAATGTGACAGTGAGTTGAACCACTAAGCTGAAGGGGTGTGCAACATGCATAAAATGAACAACGGCTGTTGCCATCAAAAGGACACACCACTGATGATGTAAAGTAACATGGCAAATTCCCTATGTACCAGAGCTCCAAAGATGCTCACCATAGATGGCTGCCTTTCATGTGTGAAGCCCATGACAAGCACTGCGAAAAATCTGCAAGTCAATATCCAAGGCACCTGTGCGACATTAGAATGTTGGACTTCACCTCGATCATCACCTGCTGACGAACTCTCCTGCTCAGCTTTCCTGAACAATGTTCCTCACTCAGTGTCTTCTGGTCAACTCTCCAATGCCTACACAATGAAGTCCGCAAATTTTGTCTCTATAAATCCTTCCAATACCTTTCTTCCAAAAACACTCAACGCTGAGAACCTCTAAAACTCAATCTACCAACTGCACATGGAAATATTCCTTCACATCAGGCACATAATCAAAAATCGGCATATAGTCTATGGTTAGTAGATGAACAAAAGCCACCCCCACTGAATGACTTGCCACCAAAAGTTGCTGACGTCACTGGTACGTCTCGGATGTCACTGTCTTATTCCCAATCACTGACGCTTATTTTTAGTGCACAGGGGAAGTCACTTGTTGTGGGAACCCAACCCTCCAAAAAAAGTACACCAGCTAAGCCAGTGATAAACTATCAGGCATCGATCAGTGTGGGACTATCTCAGATTCAAAGAAGAAATGTTTCACAATGTTAGTAGATACAGTTCTCCAAAAAAGGGTTCTCAGTCATCTGGCCTGCAAAAACACACATCAAAAAAAGTTTTACATTACCCCAGTTCCCAGGACCCCTGAAGATACACGTTGACTGTGGACACTGCATCACAGACACAGTTCCTTTGACCGTTCAGAGATGTCACTAAATCTGCCCAAAGATGTAAGTAACCATGCATGAACAGCGCCTATTAGACGGAGGGAGTCCGACAGCCGATCAGTTCCAGTCATTCCGTCAGGACGGAAGTACATGGCTCGTGTTGTCTGCAGTTCAACCATGCCTAGACGGTCAACACCGCAGTTTGATCGCGTCTGCATTGTTACTTTGTGCCAGGAAGGGCTCTCACCAAGGGAAGTGTCCAGGTGGTTTGGAGTGAACCAAAGTGATGTTGTTCGGACATGGAGGAGATACAGAGAGACAGGAACTGTCGATGACATTCTTCGCTCAGGCCGCCCAAGGGCTACTACTGTAGTGGATGACCGCTACCTATGGACTATGGCGTGGTGGAACCCTAACAATAACGCCACCATGTTGAGTAATGCTTTTTGTGCAGCCACAGGGCGTTGTGTTATGACTCAAACTGTGTCCAATAGGTTGCATGATACACAACGTTCCTTTCGACGCCCATGGCAAGGTACATCTTTGGAACAACGACACCATGCAGCGCGGTACAGTTGGGCCCGTCACGTGGGGTAGCCATGCGGTCTGGGGCGTCTTGTCACTGTTCACGTGGCTTCCCATATCGGAGGTTCGAGTCCTCCCTCGGGCATGGGTGTGGGTGTTGTCCTTAGCGTAAGTTACTTGTTAGTATACGTTAGAATAAGTAGTGAGTAAGCCTAGGGACCAATGATCTCAGCAGTTTGGTCCCATAGTCCTTACTACAGATTTCCAAAAATTCCACAGATGGACCCAACAAAATGTCAAAGTGACCGGTCAGGATTGGCATCACGTTCTCTTCACTAATGAGCGTCGTATATGCCTTCAACCAGACAATCGTCGGAGACGTGTTTGGAGGCAACACGGTCAGGCTGAACACCTTAGACACACTGTCCAGCGAGTGCAGCAAGGTGGATGTTCGCTGCTGTTTTAGGGTGGCATTATGTGGGGCTGACGTACGCTGCTGGTGGTCATGGAATGCACCATACCAGCTGTATGATACGTGAATGCCATCCTCCAACCAATAGTGCAACCATATCGGCAGCATATTGGCGAGGCACTCGTCTTCACGGATAACAATTCGCGCCCCCATCATGCCCATCTTGTGAATGACTCCCTTCAGGATAACGACATCATTCGACTAGAGTGGACAGCATGTCCTCCAGACATGAACCCTATCGAACATGCCTGGTATAGTTTGAAAAGGGCTGTTTATGGACGACGTGACCCACCAACCACTCTGAGGGTTCTATGCTGAATCGCCATTGAGGAGTGGGACAATCTGGACAAACAGTGCCTTGATTAACTTGTGGATAGTATGCCACGACGAATACAGGAAGGACGACGGTTCAATCCCGCGTCCGGCCATCCTGATTTAGGTTTTCCATCATTTACCTAACTCGCTCCAGGCAAATGCTGGGATGGTTCCTTTCAAAGGGCACGGCCGAATTCCTTCCCCATCCTTCCCTAATCTGATGAGACCAATGACCTCGCTGTCTGGTCTCCATCCCCCAACAAACCAACCAACCGAATACAGGTATGCATCAATGTAAGAGAACGTGCTACTGGTTAAAAGAGGTACTGGTGTGTACAGCAATGTGGACCACAACTTCAGAAGGTCTCACTGTATGGTAGTACAACATGCAATGTGACCGAGCGAGGTGGCGCAGTGGTTAGACACTGGACTCGCATTCGGAAGGACGACGGTTCAATCCCGCGTCCGGCCATCCTCATTTAGGTTTTCCGTGATTTCCCTAAATCACTCCAGGCAAATGCCGGGATGGTTCCTCTGACAGGGCACGGCCGACTTCCTTCCCCATCCTTCCCTATTCCGATGAGACCGATGACCAAGCTGTCTGGTCTTCCCCAAACCAACCAACCAACCAACAACATGCAATGTGTGGTTTTCATGAGCGATAAAAAGGGCAGAAATGATGTTTATGTTGATCTCTATTCCAATTTTCTGTACAGGTTTTGGAACTCTTGGAACTGAGGTGATGCAAAACTTTTCATGATGTGTGTACTTACAGATTCCGAGAAAGTTTTTCTCATGTCAGGGAACAATTTCGAGAGCGCTGGTCCATCATGTGTGAGGGCCTGAAAATCATAAAAGGTCGTCGCACTAGCGTTGGGAACAACATGCAGTGTTATCAGCAAGACGCTGTTGGTCGCTTGGCGACTCCTCGTGGTGTCATCCTGGTCCTTGTACAAACTTCTCCCATGATATGACAGCAGCCACCAGCCCTCACATGCTCTCTACCATTCTACTTGAGCTCACTCACTTGCGCCTTCCCAGAATTCGGCTCATTAAGGTGGTATTCTGTTAATACGACTCCCCCCATGTAACGACAGCACAGAAAGATCACAAAATCTTAGTCATCAGAAGGAAAGACCCCTCGCTTCTAATTACCCTGAGCAGCTAGATGCAAAGACACATGATACACAGTCTCTGTCAACCCATCCTATTAAGTGTCATAACAGTAATATAATTTAAAGAGAGGCTAGGTCTCAGGATTTGTTGTTTTTCAGGATATTGGGCAAACGGTGCACACCATCAAAGATCGATTCTGAGAATACCAGTGGCACACTCAACTTCTGTATCCTAACAAGTTGGCCATCGCAGGGCACTGTCTGCCTGAGAATCGTGCGAATGAACACTAAACTATCAGGAATTTAGCACAGCCTTCGAAATACTGGACAGCTTTACTAGAGAGAACATCGAACTTCGCACCAGAGACAGTCTCATCAACTGGGACTCTGGCTATAATACCAGCAACGTCTGGGAGCCAGAACTGGGGCAATCATGAAGACACTTAGCAAAAACAACGATCTGGCGACCAGGGCAAACAGAGTAACTAAACCTACACTACCACAGAAATCGACCCTATCATTCCCACAGCCACTGATACGCGCCCTTGGGTGCAGACTGCTTTGAAAATGGCTCATGGGAGGGGGGAATGAAAATTGGTCATAGTCCCTCAGGAGCTCAATTAGTTAGCACACCTGATGATAGCGACATGTCTGATTGCCAAAATATTATGACCATTGGAAATTAGACACTACGAACTGGCAGTACAGCTATGGTCTTATCAGTCAACAAAACTATTTTTTAGTCAGTGTATACTGAGACTACTATAGTTAAAGAGAGAACAAAAATTGCTTAAATATCTCGCAGCCACTTCATAGATGCTGTAAGAAATTTAAAATGTGAAAGAACTCATTGGTGACTGAAGCATCTTATAACACTTAGGAAAAATCCCTCTCATTGTTTGTGAAACCAGTGACAAAACAAGAAATTATAAAGATGATCCATGAACTAAAATCTAAGATATGTACAGGAGTGTTGGGGATATGTGAACAAACATTTTCCAGTGTGCATAGTAGCGCACAAGATATGATGTGCAGAATACATTAGACTCTGTGGAATATACATGTTCCATGTTTGTTGATGGGGCAATGTAGTATAATTTGGTAGTCAAATGTATTAACATGTGTTGTGCGAATAAAGCATAAATTTATTTTGTCCCTTAAATAGTTGTTACGTGTAATTTAGCTGCGTTAATCTGCATAACTACGACAGGTTATGGGCCCAGCTACTGGATTAAAGCGAAATAATAAGCTTTAAGGTGACGTTTATTTGAGCAAAAAGTGCACGGACGTTCGTGTAAAGTTGGTTTGTGCACGCTATACGAAGAAGAAAATAACTGTAAAATTAGTACAACACAGATACCGCAAATAGAGCGGCTTGTAGGGCGCGAAAATTAGGCGACCTGGAAGTTTGCCGTTGAGGCGTATTTGCACTTGGATGACTTATGGGACGTCGTAAACGCTAAATTGGCACCCACGGAAAAAAGTTTTGCTACTAAGGATCGGAAGGCAAAACCAAAACTAATCATTTGATTGATCCAGTGAATTATGTTCTCACAGAAAAGGCTACGTCAGCAAAGGAGGTATGGGACAAACTGAAAAACCCATTTGAAGATGCTGGTTTAACCAGAAAAGAAGGATTACTTCGTGAGCTGATAACCACAAAATTGATTTAGTGTAAAAGAGTGGATGAATATGTGATTAAAGTAATTTCAATCTCTAAACGCCTGAGGAATATTGGTTTTGAAATTGAGGCTAAATGGATTGGAATTTTATTGTTAGCTGGACTACCAGAGAAATATTCGCCAATGATTATGGGTTTGGAAAGGTCAGGAATACTCATTACAGCGGATAGTGTTAAAGTAAAGATTCTACAGGACGTGAAGAATGAACCAGATTCTAATGCTTCAGAAAAAGAAACAGGGTCGGCTTTATACTCTAAGTATAAGAAGAAGAAGCTAATAATATGTTTATGCCAGAAAATTGGACATATTGCTTCAAAGTGTAACGAAAAGTTAAGTATAAAAGAAAAGAAGCATGTTAATTCTACTAGTCCTGAGAGAAAGACTAACAATAAAGGTAAGGCATTTTCTGTTTTTAACTCTTTTAATGAAGCGAGTGACGATCATGCAGAATGTTTCCTAGATTCAGGACCATCTGTGCACGTTACCAAAGCTCCGTCAAGTTTGTATGACGTACAGTCAAGGACTGACATTGGAATTTCCACAGTTGATGGATATAAGTTAAGGTGTGAACTCACAGGAAAAGCGGATCTTAATTTTCTTGTGAATGGGGAAAAGGAAACTGTTACAGCTCATTATGTACATTATGTAAATAATATTGCAAAAAATGGCTCTGAGCACTATGGAACTTAACATCTGTGGCCATCAGTCCCCTAGAGCTTAGAACTACTTAAACCTAACTAACCTAAGGACATCACACACATCCATGCCCGAGGCAGGATTCGAACCTACGACCGTAGCGGTCACACGGTTCCAGAGTGAAGCGCCTAGAACCACACGGCCACACTGGCCAGCAAGAATATTGCAACTAATTTGCTGTCCATAAGCGAAATAGTAAAAATGGGTAATAAAGTTATCTTTGATATAGAGGGAACAAAAGTGATAGACTCTTGTGGTGATATTGTAGCTACTGCAAATAATGTAAGAGGTATTTACAAAGTGAATACAGTTCAAAATACCGCTGAAACAGGAAATCACTCTGTTTATGCTGCAAAAGGTTTCTTGTGGCATAGGAGACTTGGACATTTGAATAGGAAAAGTATGACTTTACTGAAGAACATGGCAACTGGGATGGAAAATTATGGAATGAATAATGTTCAATGTGAGGTGTGTTTACAAGGGGAGCAGGCTAGATTGCCATTTAAATCGAGTCAGAGCAGATCTACCGAAGTCTTGCAACTCATACACTCAGATCTCTGTGGACCTATGGAGAATAAATCCTTAGGAGGTAGCTTCTATTTCCTGACATTTGTAGATGATTTTTCTCGGTACATGCATGTTTATTTTATAAATAGCAAGCATCAAGTGAATGATGTATTTGTTGTTGATTGCAAAATGGCCAAAAGACAGACTGCGAAGAAACTTAAAATTATTGGATCAGACAATGGATCAGAATATGTAAACAGACGGTTTAAGAAACAGTTGAATGGAATGGGTATTAGGCATCAGACTACCATTCGCTACAGTCCTTCTCAGAATGGAGTTGCAGAATGAGCCAACAGAACCATTGTAGAAAAGGCGAGAAGTACGTTAAGCGATGCTGATCTACCTAACGGTTTTTGGGCAGAGGCTGTGTCAACATTAACAGATCACCTACCAAAGCTGTGAGACACATGACACATTATGAAGTATGGACTGGGAAGAAACTGGATCTACATCACTTAAAAGTCTTTGATGTGAAACCATGGTTCAGATTCCAAAACCATAAAGTGGAAAGTGGGATGCATAATCTCAAAAATATATTTTTGTTGGCTACTGTGAGGATTCAAAAGGCTTCAGATTTTTTAATCCTGTGAATAAGAAGATAATAAGTAGTAGAGATGCAATATTTGGAGGATTATAGACCTAAAACAAAGGAAAGTAGTCAAAATGATGCAGTAATACAACCAAACATAATGTGTGATAGTGCTGAAGCAGAGATGGAAACTGAAGCAGAGGAAGACGAGAATAAAGAGGAAGCTGATGTGCTACCCAAGAATCAAATTGAGGAAGAAGATTCTACAGAGGAAGTCAGTTTAAGGCGGTTTTCACATATAGCAAAACCAAAAGAATATCCACATTATGAAATATATGCTTCCCAAACAATGAAAAATGAACCAATCACAGTTGATGACGCTTTAGCAAGTTCAAATACTCAAGATTGGCAAAAGGCTATTGTAAAGGAGCTGCAATCTTTCGTCGATAATGAGACATATGAATGAATTGACATGCCTGAAAATAAAATGCCACTAAGAACAAATTGGGTGTTTAGCATTAAACATCCAAAATTCAAGGCCTTTTAGCTCTTGCAGTAAAGGAACACTTATTAGTTCATCAAATTGATGTGAAACAGCCTACCTGAATAGACGACTGGAAGAGAAAATATATGTGATTCCACCTGATGAAGTTAAGCAACCTTATCAAGGGAAAAGGAGAATTTGGCGTTTTAATAAGGCATATATGGATTAAAGCAAAGTGGCCATTGCTAGAATAAATGTTTGCATAAAAGTTTGATGAAACTAGGCTTGTTACAGTGAAAGGCAGATCCCAGTATATATCATAAAAGGAGAAATAAGGAAATTGCAATCATGGCGATATGGATAAAAGATTTTTTTAATTTTAGCCAATAGTGAAAGCCAGATGGACTTTTTTAAAGAAAAGTTATGGTCAGAACTTATTAAGCATGATTTAGGAGAAATTAATCAATACTTAGCCATGAGGATTCAAAGCAGTGTCACCAGAGAAGAATTATGGACTGATCAATCTCTGTACACAAGGAAGATTCTAGAAAAGTTCAATATGGAAAATTGTAAACCTATTTCTACTCCTATGGAAAACAATGCAAAACTGCTAATAATTGATGATGCAAAGAAATGTAGGAAAGTGTACTCTATTTGGAAGCTGTATGAAATCTATTGTACTTAGCACGGGCTTCCAGACCAGACACTGCATTTGCCACAAAAGCAGTAAGCAAGTTCTGCAGTGATCCGAGAGAAAAGCACTGGTTGACAGTCAGGAGAATATACAGATATTTAAATGGAACTGTTGATTATAAGTTAAAATATTCTAAAACTGGAAATGTAAATTTGGAAGGATACAGTGATGCAGACTGGGGAAATAAGCTGGAAAGCAGACACTCCATCACTGGAAATTGGTTTAGACTAATGGCAGGATTGAAATCATGGTCAAGTGAGAGACAAAGAACTGTTGCTTTGAGTACTGTAGAAGTGGAATATATAGCCTTGTCCTCAACTATCCAAGAAACTCTTTGGATCCATCTCCTCCAACATTAAAGCCCACTGCCGTATTTTGTGCCAATATGGGAGCTATTAAACTTGCAAAAAATAATGTCGCCAGTGTAAAATCCAAACATATTGACATAAGGAATCAGTTTATAAGACATCATGTGGAACAGGGAAATATAATCCTCAGTTGTCTATGCACAGAAGAAATGTTATCTGATCTCCTAACCAAGCCTATCAGTAAGGACAAATTTCAGAAGCTGGTGAAACATTATGGTTTAACCTCGGATGTATAGTGTTGAGTATCTGAAAAATATTTGTTCAAGGGGGAGTGTTGGGGATATGTGAACAAACATTTTCCAGTGGGCATAATGGCACACAAGATATGATGTGCAAGTGCATTAGACTCTGTGGAATATACATGCTCCGTGTTTGTTGATTAGGCAACGTAATATAATTTGGTAGTCAGATGTATTAATATATGTTGTGCGAATAAAGCATAAATTTATTTTGTCCTTTAAATATTTGTTACCTGTCATTTAGCTGTGTAAATCGGCATCAACTACAACAAGGAGATGATAATATATAAAAATACACTAATGGTGCAAGAAGTATATGTAGGTGTTTTCTGGACCATAGAGTACACTCTTTAAAATTTCCCCAATATGAAGCAAAATTTTAGTTTTGTGGTTTTCCCATATTTAAAATGTAATCTATAATCACAATAGATATTTTTATTTATTTAAAAAATAAAAAATCTAAAATTTTTCTTTAAAGATAAGTTCTGGCAGACATCATTTATCTATACCAATGTTTGAAATTTTCATTTTATTTAAAAAATAGAAAACTAAAAAAAATTCCCTTTATAAATAATTCCTGAAACATCTATCTATACCAATGATCAGATTTTCATTTAAAAACTCAAAGGTACACTTCACCAGAAACAATTTAATTTTTAAAAAAATCTAAATTCTTTTTATTTAAATAAAAGCAAATCGAAATGTACTCCAAAGCTGAACTATTTGAGAATTTAGAAAAGATTTGTAAAAAATATCATGGAATAAGGTATACAAATTTTAAAAAAATATTGTAAAGAACGTTTTTATGCAAATATGACTAGACAAGCTCCATGAGAATTTATCGTTTTTTAATATGAAAGGAATGAAGAGGAGAGAAATAAGATATAAAAATTTAAAATAACTTCGAACAGTTTGTGAAATGAGAAACTGAATAAGTTATTCTGAAATTATTAAAGAAAACTAATATGTCTAATTCTAAATCCTATTGACAATATCAATAATAACGTTAGCAGACTGAATAAAAGATCTTTAAGAGAATTTTAAGAAATCTGTAAAATAAAAAATTTAAAGAATCATTCGAAACTTAATAAAAACAATCGAACTTATTGATAGTTCTGATGGTAATATTAATAATATCTATAATGACAATTATTTTCAAAACTTATAGTATATAAATATCAAGAAATTAAACAAAAAACTAACTGAAAAATTTGACAGGTTATAATTTTCTAGATGATGACGATTTTTAAAAGTATCTAAACAAATCAAAGAAAAGAGTCTGTGTATAAATCTAGAAAAATAATGTACAAAATTAATAATGTTGAAAATTTTGTTGAACCACAAAGGCAAAGGTCCTGAGTTCGATTCTTTGTCTGGCACACAGTTTTAATCTGCCAGGAAGTTCCTTTTTTTATTCAAATTAAAGAAGTAGTAATCACCAAATTTAAGTATATTTAAATCAAAAGAAGAGCAATCAAAGCTAACATGATATTTTTTGTAATTTTAAAAGACAAGACGAAATAAAACAGTTTAAAACAAGTATTCAAATTTTATTAAAAACAACTAATTTAGAGGATCATTATAAAAAATAACAAATAAACTATTAACTGAATTGGAAGAATTGCAAAGGAGAAAGTTTGGTTATTCTATATTTCATATAAATTGCTTAGAAGTGAATGTTAATGACTCAAACAAATTTCTGATTCTTTTTATATCGATTTACCAAAAGAAGTTAAAGTGGTTCTAATTAATTTAGAATAGACAGATCAAAAATGTTTATATTTATTCATTAAAATAAGATGTATCCAGCAAATGACCATGTGGAAAAAAGTTAAAATTATGAGGATATTGGATTAGAATTAGATAAAATTTTTAAGAAGGATAAAATCAATTTTAATGTTCAGTTAACAGTTGTTCAAAAACTTGAATGGAAACAAATATTTCAATTGATATTTATACTTATAATGAAAAATTTGTTGCATATCCGCTTTCCCATACAGAAAATAAACAAGTTATACTATTAATTTTCTTATGATTTGAGAAGAAAGTATTTCTCGTTACTGTTGAATAAAAATTTCTATAATTTTATAGAGCACAATTAACTATAAATGGATACCACATCTATGCTTGTGATAGCCATCTAATATATTTCTAGCTCGAAAAAAGTTACACAATCATTAAAAGAATTGGAAAGAGCATATAGAAGTAAAATTAGGTAAGCCTGTAAAAGCAGAAATAATTAAATTCAAAAATTATAAAAATTCATTACGAGTACCTCTTATAATTAATGCAGCTTTTGAACATCTTTTAAAAGATGATAATGCTAGTCAACCATATACTGGAAAAGCTTATGTTAATAGAGCTCAAAAATATCTACCATTTTCACTTAGTTATTACGTCATACATCGCAATCGTGATTTAAAAATCCTTTACATATCACGGTAAAGATGCAACAAAAAAATTTTTTTTGTAATCTTAAAACAAGAATATAGAGAAATTGCTGGAATATATATGGACAGAATATTCCAATGATAATGACAAATGAAGTTAAAATATAGTTTAATAACCCAAAAATTTCTTTATTTATGAAAAAGACTTAACTAAAGGAGAGAAAATGTAAGAGATCATTGTGATTTAACAGGAAAATATCGAGAAAGCGCTCAAGAAAATTGTATTATTAGGTATAATAATCCTAATTTTATTCAAGTTTACATTCATAATTTAGCAAATTATGATGCTCATTTGGTTATCAAAGAATTAGTAGTAGACAATCAAGATATTGTAGCTATTCCAAATAAAGAAAAAACAGATGTCATTCAGTAAATATGTTAAACATGGATTAACATAACAACTTTTAGATATATTTAAATTTGTGGACTCAAGTATTATAAAGTATCATCTAATCTTATAAAAGAACAACTTAGAGAAACAATAACATATTTTAAAGGCTAACAATTAGATTTAATGATCAAAAAATTATTTCCTACTTATGAATGTATTAATTATGAAGTAAAATTACGGTAAACCAAATATCTAACAAAGAAAATTTTTTCTCGGCTTAATAAATCAAGTATTTCTCATGAAGATTAGTTTTAAGAAACTGAATATTAAAAATATAGTCATATATACCAATTAAATAAAATTATAAATATAATAAATAAGTTGTTTTATTGTTTGCAGATATTATTGAAAATTTTAGAGATATATGTATTAAAACATATGAACTCGAAACGTCATGGTATTTCATAGGACCTATTTTGTCTTATGATTCTATGTTAAAAATTACAAGAATATAATTAGATTTTTTGATGACTATGATACACTTTTGTTTGCGAAAGATATGATAAATCAAATAATAAATCTATGAAAGTTTTTGAGTCATAAAACAAACAAATTATATTATATATTTAGATGCAGATAATTTATATTGTTGGGCAAATGTAAATTCTTGCCATTTAGAAATTACAAATGCTTAGATCTAAAATATTATAGTTCTTAAAAAATATTTAAAATGCCAGATGACTATAAGAATGGGCATATTTTAGAAGCTGATTTAGGATATCCACAAGAAATCGATTGCTGTACATAAAGATTTACCATTATGCCAGAAGGAGGCAATAAATTATTAACAACATTATATGATATAGTAGAATATAATTACATTACAAAATCTTAAACAATTTTTAATATTGAATTAAAATTAACAAACATTCGTACTATTTTCATCTGAACAATCATATTGGTTGAAAAAACTGATTTTAACAAATATATGAAATACAGTTCAGACAATGTATGTAGAAGATTTCTATAAGTTAATGGTTAATTTACTATTTGCGAAAACGGTGGAATATATTTGAATTTAACAAGATTTAAAGTAATCTATGTAATAGATTTCGAACCCAAATTATGAATCTCTACAATATTTTCAGAACAAATAATTGCCATTCATATGAAAAACAATACAACAATATACAACAACCAATTTATATCGCAATGATTATTTTAGATATGTGAAAATATACATGTAAAATTATCATGAGGATGTGGAGTCTATCAGTATCGAATTCGACACAAGCTAACAATAAGAAAACAAATATTTATGAGAACTTTTCAGTAAAAATCTATCTCGAAAAAGAAGTAATGCTAGAGTACATTACTTTAAGATCGAAAATGTTTTCTTATACAGTAGAAAATTAGAAATGTAAATCTAATGGATTTAAAAAATCTGTTGTAAAAAATGAAATTACTTTTAATGATTATGAAAGTTGTTTGGATAACAAAACAAAACAATATAGAAAAATGAATTGCATTAGAGCATTTATACACAAATGAAATATAGTTGAAAGTATGAAATTGTTTTAAGTTCTGATGATGTCAAACGTATTACACTACAAGATGGAATTATTACTTTACCAAATGCATATTATAAAATGAAAGAATGAAAACTAAAAACTACAGAAGTATAAATATTAAAATGAAGAAACTTATAAGTTTTAATAAAAAAAAGAAAAATAAAATTTGGATAACAGTGTTGTAACAACAAAATGCTTACAACAATAAAAACTTTATAAAAATATATCGATGTGTGATCAGTTTTTTGATTTCTTCATGATATGTTATTTTTGATGTGCTTTTAAATATATTATATAAAAAATTTTCCACTAAAAACTCATCTTTTTATATTATCTATTTTCATGTATATGATAATTGAAAGTTCTTTTTCTTTTGTTTTAAGTCACCACATCTATAAATACATTTAGAAAAATTTTTTGTTTCCTTTTTCTACTTTTCTTGAGTAAATTGGTTTTTTTATTCCAGTTCTTAAAATGTTCTTTATATATTCATATTTATTTTCTTTATATTTTGTTTCTGATATATACAACCAATACAACCCATTATTCAGAGTGGTTTCTTATTCGAAGTACTTATTTCCTTATGATTTTCTTTTTCTTCTACACACAATGGATGAATCATTCTTTTTTCACTTTCCATTATCAAGAAAAAATTTATTAGAATTTAAAAATTAGACCCTAATAATGTTTATTAGATTTAATAAGAATTTAATTTTAAATCTTGAAAATAACAAATGTATAAAAAACGATATTCAAGTGTAAAAAGTTATTGATGAAAAATTAATTGTGATATTTTGGAATATTTGAATTCGAGAGATACCTTGAAGAACAATGTGGAAAACATATGTATAAAGTAATATAAAGAACTGAAATGTGGCAGCAGCTTCATATACATTCATATACAAATTTTATAAATGAACCTGGATTACATTCTTTAATCATGAATACTATAATAGTTTTTGCAGAACATTTTCAAGATTATATTAATGAAGAAGTTTTAGCATGTATTTCTGGAATAGGTGAATATAAAATGAGAAGAGAAATAATATATTCCTACATCAGTCAAATAAATCATTTAAGAGATCTAGATAAATATTTATGATAAATATATAAAAAATCTGTTGAACAAATTGTTAGACATAAAAAATTTACATGAACAGAAATAGTGTATTACTATGTGTTGTCCTCAAACAACTGGTGAAAATTTAAAACTGTCTTTTGGTCTAAAAATGTTTGACAACAAATAAATATTATCAGAAACATACATCCGAATTGTGAAGAATATTTAACTATTAATTTTCACACTAATTAAGTAAAATTATTCCTTAGATTTGGAGAAAGATTCAATATTGTTTGTTGTCAAAATTGTTTCAATATTTTGGAAAATTATTGACTAGAACAATTGTATGATGATGCAATTCATCATAGTAATATTTCTTTGAAAAGAAACTAAATTCCCGAGTCCTTTTTTCATGATTAAATAACTTTCATAACCATTTTATATACCTCTAATACACTAAGGGCGGACTGCACCAACGCCTATTAAAAGTTAACTGCGGACAAGTCAGCATTTAACCCTGATTAATTCGATATTCGGCTGCACCATCCTCGAGCAAAGTTAATAGAGGGATTTGATCATGATTAAAGTTAACTGAGCTCGAAGGGTCGATTATCTTGAATTGATCACAGTTCACGTATGGGAAACACGTAAACACATGGCAGCGCGTTTTGTCGTTTTAGACGGCATAGAAGACGAAGAAATGCTATATCTTTAACATAAATCGTCACACCCCCCCCCCCCCCATGAACCATGGACCTAGCCATTGGTGGGGAGGCTTGCGTGCCTCAGCGATACAGATAGCCGTACCGTAGGTGCAACCACAACGGAGGGGTATCTGTTGAGAGGCCAGACAAATGTGTGGTTCCTGAAGAGGGGCAGCAGCCTTTTCAGTAGTTGCAAGGGCAACAGTCTGGATGATTGACTGATCTGGCCTTGTAACAATAACCAAAACGGCCTTGCTGTGCTGGTACTGCGAACGGCTGAAAGCAAGGGGAAACTACAGCCGTAATTTTTCCCGAGGGCATGCAGCTTTACTGTATGATTAAATGATAATGGCGTCCTCTTGGGTAAAATATTCCGGAGGTAAAATAGTCCCCCATTCGGATCTCCGGGCGGGGACTACTCAAGAGGATGTCGTTATCAGGAGAAAGAAAACTGGCGTTCTACAGATCGGAGTGTGGAATGTCAGATCCCTTAATCGGGCAGGTAGGTTAGAAAATTTAAAAAGGGAAATGGATAGGTTAAAGTTAGATATAGTGGGAATCAGTGAAGTTAGGTGGCAGGAGTAACAAGACTTCTAGTCAGATGACTACAGGGTTATAAACACAAAATCAAATAGGGGAAATGCAGGAGTAGGTTTAATAATGAATAGGAAAATAGAAATGCGGGTAAGCTACTACAAACAGTATAGTGAACGCATTATTGTGGCGAAGATAGATACGAAGCCCACACCTACTACAGTAGTACAAGTTTATATGCCAACTAGCTCTGCAGATGTCGAAGAAATTGAAAAAATGTATGATGAAATAAAAGAAATTATTCAGATAGTGAAGGGAGACGAAACTTTAATAGTCATGGGTGACTGGAATTCGAGTGTAGGAAAAGGGAGAGAAGGAAACGTAGTAGGTGAATATGGATTGGTGCTAAGAAATGAAAGAGGAAGCCGCCTGGTAGAATTTTGCACAGAGCACAACATAATCATACCTAACACTTGATTTAAGAAGCATGAAAGAAGGTTGTATACATGGAAGAACTCTGGAGATACTAAAAGGTATCAGATAGATTATATAATGGTAAGACAGAGATTTAGGAACCAGGTTTTAAATTGTAAGACATTACCAGGGGCAGATGTGGACTCTGACCACAATCTATTGGTTATGACCTGTAGATTAAAACTGAAGAAACTGCAAAAAGGTGGGAATTTAAGGAGATGGGATCTGGATAAACTGAAAGAACCAGAGGTTGTACAGAGTTTCAGGGAGAGCATAAGGGAACAATTGACAGGAATGGGGGAAAGAAATACAGTAGAAGAACAATGGGTAGCTTTGAGGGATGAAGTAGTGAAGGCAGCAGAGGATCAAGTAGGTAAAAAGACGAGGACTAGTAGAAATCCTTGGGTAACAGAAGAAACATTGAATTTAAATGATGAAAGGCGAAAATATAAAAATGCAGTAAATGAAGCAGGCAAAAAGGAATACAAACGTCTCAAAAATGAGATCGACAGGAAGTGCAAAATGGCTAAGCAGGGATGGCTAGCGGACAAATGTAAGGATGTAGAGACTTATCTCACTAGGGGTAAGATAGATACTGCCTACAGGAAAATTAAAGAGACCTTTGGAGATAAGAGAACGACTTGTATGAATATCAAGAGCTCAGATGGAAACCCAGTTCTAAACAAAGAAGGGAAAGAAGAAAGGTGGAAGGAGTATATAGAGGGTCTATACAAGGGCGATGTACTTGAGGACAATATTATGGAAATGGAAGAGGATGTAGATGAAGATGAAATGGGAGATACGATACTGCGTGAAGAGTTTGACAGAGCTCTGAAAGACATGAGTCGAAACAAGGCCCCGGGAGTAGACAACATTTCATCGGAACTACTGACGGCCTTGGGAGAGCCAGTCCTGACAAAACTCTACCATCTGGTGAGAAAGATGTATGAAACAGGCGAAATACCCTCAGACTTCAAGAAGAATATAATAATTCCAATGCCAAAGAAAGCAGGTGTTGACAGATGTGAAAATTACCGAACAATTAGTTTAATAAGCCACAGCTGCAAAATACTAACACGAATTCTTTACAGACGTATGGAAAAACTAGTAGAAGCCGACCTCGGGGAAGATCAGTTTGGATTCCGCAGAAATACTGGAACACGTGAGGCAATACTGACCTTACGACTTATCTTAGAAGAAAGATTAAGGAAAGGCAAACCTACGTTTCTAGCATTTGTAGACTTAGAGAAAGCTTTTGACAATGTTGACTGGAATACTCTCTTTCAAACTCTAAATGTGGCAGGGGCAAAATACAGGGAGTGGCAGGCTATTTACAATTTGTACAGAAACCAGATGGCAGTTATAAGAGTCGAGGGACATGAAAGGGAAGCTGTGGTTGGGACAGGAGTAAGACAGGGTTGTAGCCTCTCCCCGATGTTATTCAATCTGTATATTGAGCAAGCAGTAAAGGAAACAAAAGAAAAATTCGGAGTAGGTATTAAAATCAATGGAGAAGAAATAAAAACTTTGAGGTTCGCCGATGACATTGTAATTCTGTCAGAGACAGCAAAGGACTTGGAAGAGCAGTTGAATGGAATGGACAGTGTCTTGAAAGGAGGATATAAGATGAACATCATCAAAAGCGAAACGAGGATAATGGAATGTAGTCGAATTAAGTTGGGTGATGCTGAGGGAATTAGATTAGGAAATGAGACACTTAAAGTAGTAAAGGAGTTTTGCTATTTGGGGAGAAAAATAACTGATGATGGTCGAAGTAGAGAGGATATAAAATGTAGACAGGCAATGGCAAGGAAAGCGTTTCTGAAGAAGAGAAATTTGTTAACATCGAGTATAGATTTAAGTGTCAGGAAGTCATTTCTGAAAGTATTTGTATGGAGTGTAGCCATGTATGGAAGTGAAACATGGACGATGAATAGTTTGGACAAGAAGAGAATAGAAGCTTTCGAAATGTGGTGCTACAGAAGAATGCTGAAGATTAGATGGGTAGACCACATAACTAATGAGGAAGTATTGAATAGGATTGGGGAGAAGAGAAGTTTGTGGTACAACTTGACCAGAAGAAGGGATCGGTTGGTAGGACATGTTCTGAGGCATCAAGGGATTACCAATTTAGTATTGGAGTGCAGCGTGGAGGGTAAAAGTCGTAGAGGGAGACCAAGAGATGAATACACTAAGCAGATTCAGAAGGATGTAGGTTGCAGTAGGTACTGGGAGATGAAGAGGCTTGCACAGGATAGAGTAACATGGAGAGCTGCATCAAACCAGTCTCAGGACTGAAGACCACAACAACAACAACAAATCGTCACAACTGTGTTGGTGTACTTGTGGAAAGGGGAAATCCTTTCAATGATTACAGTGACCAGAAATTTGAAGAGAAGTTTCGTTTTTCAAAAGAAACAGCGTGGTGTTTTTTGGAACAAATCCTTGATGGGTTACAATTTCCAACTTACCGATATTAACTGTTCTCGCCCATGAACAGACTTCTGTTGACATTAAGGGCATACTCAACTGGAGCGTTTAATATGATGACAGTGCTAATGTCATTTCTACAATGGCATAAAGAACTATAAGTGAAGTGTCAGGAATCGTAGCAACAATGTCGCATCAATACATAAAGTTTTCATCTCGAGCGGAAGTACGCTCTGTGATGGATGGTTTCAACACACTGGCTTGATTTCCTGGAGTCATTGGTACAGTGCATTGCACTCACATAAGGATTCAGTCACCTGGGGACAGAATGCAGAACTTTTCTGCAATAGGAAATCATATTTCCCCTTTAATTGTCAAACAATCAGCGACCACAATTTAATAATACGGGATATTGTGGCTCGGTGGCCTGGCTCTGTGCGCTATAGTACAATATTTCGTAATTGCACTCACAGGGCACAGCTTGGAAATGGTGAAATACCAGTCGGTCACTTACTAGAAGATTTGACACCACTTTCAAAGCCACAGAGTGCGCCAGAGCACCGATGCAGTAGGTCTCACATTACAACAAGGAACACTGTGTAGAGACAATATGGTTTGGCGAAGAGGAGATTCCTCATTTTATCTATTGGAATGAGGTGTAATCGACAAAAGACAATGGCAATTATAATGAGTACAGCTGTATTGCATAATATTGGAAGGAGCACAAGCAAGAAGGGGCCACCAGAAGGTATGGGAATTACGGGGCTGCTGAGGCTATTGTGTAGCGAGAGGGCCCCAATATCGACCATAGTGAGCTAATGCCTCCCGGTGAACAAATGTATCGTTATGACACATTACCAGGATGGGCAGTTGGTCGCACTATAATTGATGAACATTTTCGCCAAGGTAAACTGTTACTTTATACATGTAAAATATATAATTATTTTTATTTGAAATTATTAAGTGCACAAATAAGAAAGAGTTTTTTGAACATTTACATTACATTCGGTAGAATTCTTCTTCTTTCAATATTTTCATTTTTTTTAGTTCAAATATTTTGAGACATTTTATTCTCATTTGCTTCATATGTTCTCCCTTCAGCATTCCCAGCTGTTCCTGGAGTATTTCCACCCTCTTCTGCATCACACTGTCCAGTGCAGAGAAGGAAGTTTGTTTATGTCTTGGTGGCATCCCTCTCTGGTTACATGTTTCTTGTGTTGCTGCACTTGAAGGTTTGGAGAAGGGTTGTTGAACATTCTCCATAACAACCTGTGCTGGGGTCAGGCTTTCGCCAGCTTCAGCAGCAATTACAGTTCCATTAGTATTTGTAGTACTGCTGGAATCCCCAACTGCTGCATCATCAACTACATCTACATTTAGATCCATTATTACATTGTACTGTACATCCGAATCAAAGGTACTTTTCAGTGGCTTCAGTGATGAGCCAACTATTTCTAGTTGTTTTGCCTCGTGTGAACTCTTTTTAGGTACTGGTACCGCCTTCCCTCCTCCTTTTCTATAGACTTGAAATATCTCTTCAGCCAAATCCTTCCACAACCTCTTATTCAAATTCTCGTATCATTTTTAAGCCTTTCAGTCTTTCTTTTTGTTGCACCTGAAATGGATATACCTTTTAGTAGCTGATATCATTTTATGTTGTGTGTATCTTGAACTGTTATTCAATATTATTCTAAGCACCATGAGAAATAGTGTTTTAATTTACATTAGTAACAGATATTTATTGATTTATGATTCAAATAAAATTTAATCTTACCAGGAGTTGAATTAAATTGTGTTACTATATTTTCCCATGGATCCAGTTTTTCCCTAACTGTGCAACCATCCGTTTTTTACACTCTAATATACTGTTGGTAAATTTTTTGTTTTTCTTCAACTCAAATATTTTTTCAGAAGAATGAACTATATTTTTACCTTTATTATCTTTTACTGGAGTAGCAAAGCAAATTTTGAAAATATGACTATAGCAAATAATTAATATTTATATCGTTTATTTGTTTTTAAAATTCCTTTTACCTTACCAGTATCCATTTTGTGTATGTCAGCCAGCCATAAATCTTATATTCCAAAAGAAATTAAATTTTTTCTTTCAAAATTTTTTTCTCATTGCTTTATGTAACTCATTAAGAATTTGATTTTCTTAGTTTCCGAAATTGAACAAATACCTTCAATTCTTTGTCTACCATTTTAGTTGTTACTCTACTAGGGTTATTGGTTTCAGTTTTTCAGTTATTTACAATTCAAAAAGTAGTTGGGATTGTAAAAGTCTATTTAAATAAATGAAAAATAATTAATTTTTAAATTACTTTGCCAAACATGAAATCTTCACATGACCTGGAACAGTTTGAACAGAAACCTTTGATCTTATACTGAAAATATTACAATTATTTAATATTACTATTGATTGAATAGAATTAGTTACCTCATACTTTTTCTCAAAAACACTTGCCTAGTTATGAAAATCATCCAGTGATAATTGTTTACTGATATTTCGACCAATAACAACTTTTTTCTGGAAAAACTGTACACTAAAGGGTGTGTTTTTAGTTCGATTTCATTTTTAGTAATATAATTTGATAGATTAATTTTATTATGTTGACTAATCTTTTCATTAAAATGTTTAATTATAATAAATATTCGCTTGCATTAAAGTACTTGTATATGCAGTTTTTATAACATATTCTTATTCTAACTATTGTTTAGTAACATCTTCATCACAATTTACTGTATCTTTAATATCTACAATTCTTCTACCTTTCGAAATTAATATGTCTCTTAGTTTTTTAAAAGAATTACATAATTCCATAGGAACTTATTTAATTATATTATGTTTTATATTTTCTGATTAATTAATACTTCTAAATTTACTGCTTCAACTAATACTAACTGATATTATAATTCTCCATAAATGTAAAGTAATATTGAACATATGACATATACCTAATAGTTTTAAAACATATAGATGTAAATGATTACAAAAAATTCCCTAAAATTTTGTCCTTTCGACTATATAATATAAATCATTTTTTCTTAAATAATATACTAGTTGTTTTGGTGTACTTCCTCCAAATGAATGAAAACCAAGTTTTATGACTTTATTCTTTTATAACAAATTGAATGCCTAAAATAACGATGTATCAAAATTTACTGTTCCACATTCTAAAGTTCTTGGTTTATGCGGTAATTCATCAATCATAAAAAAACACGAAAAAAATAAAATTTTTGATTTTTGTATTTCATAATCAGGGCAACGGCCTTGCTACAGTGGATACACCAGTTTCCGAGAGATCACCACAGTTAAGAACTTGTAATATTATTGGTATTTCCGTCCTATGAAAACTTTGAGTACCCTTGGAAAGGCATTCAACTATCTGTATATTAAATGATCAACTTATGAGACATATTCTTTGAAAGACATTTATTGTATATAATTAACATGAAAGACATTTATTTTATATAATTAACATTACTGTAAAGATGCGCATCTAGCGTGGACGCCAATACATCGATTGCGCAGTCAAAGAAACATTTTAACAGAAGCTGAACGACGTTCCGCTTCGATCTAAATAAAAGATGACAGTAAAAAAAAAATTTGGTAGATCTTCAGATTTTTATAATGTACTTCTGCTTGTAATGTGAAAACGTAGAAGAACGTCGACCTTAAGCTAAAAAAAAAAAAAGTGAGCCGTATTGCCAGCGTGCAGACAACATTATTAATTAATAACATTCAAGTAATTTATGTTCGAAACTGTAAATCGGCAAACTATTGTTATCGGAGGTGTTGAACAGTGCAAGAATTGTCTTTAACGAAGGAGAAAAGTGACTAATTTGTGATAAAAACGTGAACATAGGAGCTAGTACAGGACAGGCTGAAATCTGATCACACCATAGAGTTAGATAATTACTTATGTAAGTTATGCTGTCTATAAAGTAGCTCTAATTCCTTGTGAGAATTATTAGAATATATTTAGTGTTTACCAGATTTCTTATTCTGTTCTTTTCCTTTATACTTTTTTAACCTCTATACCATATTATTTTTATAAATGTCAAACAGCCTTTACTACAGCAGAGAATACTGCGGCATCCTGGTCGTGTACGGAAGGCCGCCCCTTGTCTTCTATACAACTCATAGCAGCCCAATTTATTAATGATTTCATTTGCAAATGCATTTTTTTACTGTTCATTGTTAAAGGTCCCTTAGGTAATTATAAAATTCATACTGATTACGTAAAGAAATCCGGGTTGTTCTTTTCCAAGTAATAGAAGTCTTTGCGTAATCAAAAACTAGCCTCCTTCTGACAACGATCAGGAGCCGACCGGAAGACAGACGTCTTCGACCGCTTTCGTGTCTCCTGTGGCAAAGCTGTGCCAAACTGGGAACACGACATTCTAGTATGAAACACAGGTTTAAATTGATAGAATTGAAATGTATTTAACCTAACAATAGTAATAATTTTTTTATCATACTAGATGTGGCTCCCGAACAGGGACCTGATAAATTTTTTAATCTGTTCTGTTATTCTTTCATGACATCATCCGGTGGACATCGGGAAGCCGTAAAGGAAGTACTGAACGAAACCGTGGAAGTATTAAAAAAAATTTCGAAAAATAACAGCAGTGCGCAAATCGACTGATGTAAGTACGGTTTTCATTACGCATAAAATCTCGCGTCTTGTATAAAAAAAAACTGATTTCCGGAATTTCTTTCCTTACTGCTTCATTTTATCCTATCGCTGTTATTTCCTTGCAGAGTTGCTTATTTACGTAGTTAGAATTCATTTCTGATCATCTCTTCATTCAAAGTTTATTTGTTAGTATTATGCGCATCTTCATTGTTGCTACGGTTAAGAACACAAGATGGATGCCATAATAGCTGGATTCAGTGTCGTTAGGTGTTTGTCATTTATTTTCAAAGTTAGCTGCCATCTTGTCTTCTACCCGGTATAGCTCTGCAATTGTCACCTACCGCGGTGTGACGTTTGACTATCAGCGCGCGCATCTGAGAGTTGACAATCGGCGTGCCGCGAAGTATTTCTTTGAGCAGTTACGTCACAAACTTGATAATAAACATGGCAGATGACAAAGGAAAGCCGACAAATAGTGTGGATGACGGTAATGACACTATTGTCAAGTCATACCCACTACGTTCGCGAGCGGGAACAGGCAGACCCGATTCGCGAATGGAGAGAACGGCAGACGATGATAGTGTGCGTGATGTATCGTCACAGCGATCATCGTCACAGCTAGCGGGAGAAAATTTGATGGTTGAAATGATGAGAATTTTTTTTCAAGAAAGAACAGGAGAAACGGGAAAGGGAAGCTTATAAATTACAAAAACAATGAGATAGAAAAGAAAGGGAACAAAAAGATAGGGAAAAGGAACGGAAGACAGAGCGAAAATGGTTTGACCTAAATACCATGATTGGTACAATGAAAAATAGGTTATATAATATTAATGCCAACTTAGAGGCAAGAATAAGGACAGTCATGGTGGAATATATCTCGGAATTAAGTACTAAAATTAATGAAAGGATAGAAGGTATTCTGCAGAAGGTAGATGCATGTGAGAGCACAGTAGGTAACGTGCACAAAGACATCAAAGTACAAATCAAAAGTTGCCAGGCAGTTACAACAGAAGTTTCAAAAAAATCCGTTGAGGTCGCAACTAAAGTAAACAAGCTTGCAGATCATGTCGTCACTCTGCAAGGCCAGGTCAATGACCTGACACAGACGCTATCCGAAATAAACATTGAAAAGAGGGTGAATGATGCTGCAGCAAACGTACTTTCCACGATAAGAAAAGAATTTGTAGAATGGGTCGAGACTAAGGAACAGTACATAGAAAACAAGGTTCAACACGACTTAAAAGAAGCCGTTAAGTCAGCCACAGTTGAAGTTTTAGCTGCTCCAGGTACATCAGGAGATACGATTCTCACTGAATTAGGAGAGATTCGTAGAGATTTCACAGAGATCTTCCCGAGTGGAAACGACACCTCACTGAGGAAATCGAGCAGTTGAAACAACAAGTCAATGATTTTCCTAATGACAATAGAAGTGAGCATTCACACTTGCTTTCTTCAGAACATGAATACAATAATAATCCCGTGTCTTGTGTAGAATTCTCTCCACTTGTACATGGACACAGCAGTAAGAATCCGTTAGTACGCAACCAGAATGATCAAGTAACTCTTGTCGAGCTAATGAAAGAAGAAAGCGTTCTCAAGCACCGCGTGTTCCAGCCTTTTCTGCCAGAGAAACGCAACATCCACCCAATGGTTTTTCTGAAGTCATTTAATGGTGTTTTTCCTGAGAGCTGGGATGACAAGCAACGTATGCGCTTTATAGTATGTTACATTCAAGGAGAGGGTTCTGTCTGGGGAACAGAAGTAATTGACAGATGTAATAATTACGCTGACTTCGAAAAGCAATTTCTGAACAAATTCTGGAGTTCAGGCATACAACAACGCCTTAGAAAGGAAGTATATAATGCTGAACCGTTTAACACGAGAAGTGCTGGTCTCCGTAGGTACTTTGAGAAATACCTGCGAAGAATACAATATTGGGACACGCCCATTTCCACGAAGGACGTAATTATGATCCTTAAGTCAAAGCTACCGGTATCAATCAGGGAGAAGTTAGTAAATGTCAGTGACGACGACACGGAGGCTTTTCTGTCAGTATTTGACAACCTTGACATGATTCAAGAAGACGTGCGTGCAAGTGCGCGGAGTAATTGTAATCTTGGCCCGCACACTACACAGCCGCATGGCGTAGGCGTAGACTCAGGTATGTCATACCAACCCAATAACAGTAAAGGACACGACGTTCCGTGTGATAATAACAACTACTATCACCGTAACAGGAAGCAGAAACATAAATTCCAGGATCAAAACAGGTACCACCAGACAACACAAGAGCAATACGGTAATTCACCAGTTGATTACAATGATCGCTGTCACTACAATAACGATCGCCAAAATAATAATAATTTCAGTGGAAAAGGACGTTGGATTAACACCAACAGTCAACAGCAGTATGGTAACCGGCCTAGATTCCAGCGCTATTCTCAAGGGAGAAATGCTCCAGATCCTTCCAAGCAATACAAACAACGGTATGCTCCAAACTTTAGGAATAGTCCTCCACCTTTTACTAACAATCAAAGTCAAAATCATGAACCTCAAAATTCTCGCATCTATTATGCCCGAGCACACCCGCTGACACACACCATCTCGACTGAAATTCCGGCAAATAGCTCGCAACTTACGTGGAATACGGAAGCAAACTTCGTACCGAGCGTACCGCCCAGTACTTCAAAGGTAATTGTGAGCGAAATTCAATCTAGTGATCATGCGGAAAACTAAAAGCACACTTCTACCGATTTCATACCTTCAGAACTAATTAAAGGCAAAAGGAAAGCAATGAATGGACTGATCCTATCCCCAGGATAGAAGGTCCAGAAGTCAACCTAGATAATAAGTTAAGACAAGCCCTGATCTCTCTCACAACTCATGCCAATTTAAGAAAAAAGGGATTTGACAGGCATATCAATAAAGTTCTGTCGTATCGTTTGAATGAGCGTGTTCTTCTGAGGACACACTTCAAACCATCTCTCATCTTACGTAAAAATCGTAAGTGGCAACACCTATACGAAGGACCGTTTATTATAGTCAGGATGCCACATATTTGTTGTTACGTGTTGGCATATCCAGTTAGTGGACGAATAAAAGGACTTTACCACCATGTAGACCTAAAGAAGTACCATGAAAAACATTAAAAAAAATATATCATTTATTATGTTAAGCTGTAACTTGAAACAAGAGAGCGATCTGTTCAGAAAGTATGTGAATCAACAGCATGTACATGTATTCTGCAGGTGACATAATCATTTGAGTGAGGTGGACACAAAGTAATGATGGAGCTTGAAAGATATGAAGTGATTGAACAAGGTACTCTACGTATTTGGAAAATAGGATTTGCTTTAGTTTTAAGGTAGTTTTAAGTTTCTTGAGCAATAGAAGACTGCAGTCGTTGAATTGAGTAAGGGATGTGCCAAAGTGCCACCTGCTGCTTTAGTTTTAAGTTATGGCAAATCTCCTTTTTACCAAGTAGTAAAGGTTTTCTTTAAATTCCTCATTCATACCTGAATGTCTGTATATGTGAAGTATTAACCTAAGTTAAGCTTTCAAAGGATTGACATTTTAAGTCACTAGAACCATGTACGATGCAAAACTGATACACTCTAATCTGTAGATTACACCGAGTATAAGCAGCAACATATAGTTAATGTACAAAGAAATGAATAATGGTACCTGCAACTGGAGAGCAACTTTAATTTATTTATTACTATGAGTCAACCAGTTAAGAAATTTGCATTTATAATAATAACTAGGTCCTGTATTGGAGAAACTTAGAGAGACTATTCCTATGTCACGAGTATTATACAGAAACCTTCGATATTAAGGCACCTAGTTGAGGACTGAGATAATCTGCTTATATTCTTCTGCTATGTCCGCATGCTGTGATTTTGAGATATATTTGAAGATGCTTTGGAAGCGGATTTGTGCGACATTTTAATACTGAAGTCAAGTTATGCCACGTGGATGACACTAAAAACGGTGGAGCCGAAGAATGAATTTGCTTAACTGATTATTTCACCTATTATCTATCTTCGTATCTTTCATTTCCTTGCACTATCCTATTGTATTTTTCTTCTTTAGCATTTTTACCTTTCTACCCTACCCGGTAGGGGAAGAAATTTGGAAATTGGTTCAAAAGACTTGACGTGTGTATATTGTGTGTATCGACGATCGTGGCTTGTTGGTTAATGCGTATCTGCAGTTACTTATCGAAACGTGGTGTAAATCTGATTTGCTGCGCGCAAAAGCATCCTAGGAAATATGAATAATTTTCCCGATTTCTGTTAGATGAAGTTTTGAACGTGAACTGATCGGCACGCCAAAGAGGGTATATTTGACTGATTATTGATGTAACCGAATAAATGAACAAAAAGCAAAAAAAAAAATGGTTCTGTTATAGAACAATAAGAAAAGGAAAAGAATCAGATTTAAATATATATAAAATCTAACGTGCTTCAGAAGCACCATTCATAATAGCAAACATGTTTTCTCGTTACGTCTTGGACAGTAATATAAAAAACTATGTGTATTTTGTAAATGATCCTTTCATGATAAGTAATTTTAGCATTAACTGTACTGCTCTGTAGTATAAAGACACCTAAATGGACACGTATGGATTGATGCGTGTGACTCAGTGACAAAATGATGGACACGTGTGTAAAATCGTAATTTGACACAGGTATGGACACGAAAACTAGTTATCTCTTGTGTGAATCAAAACTGTAGTAAACTTATGGACACGAGTGATGTTCCACGTGTGAAGTAGCATTACAAGTATTCTCACGTTGCAACGACGATACAGTGACTATCAGTCAAAGAATAGACAAGCTATTGTACTCACTGAAATAGGTGACAGTAGTCAGTTTCATCGATGACTGTTCTTCGTCGCTGGTGCAGTCAATTTGCCGTCCAGGTTGACCATGTCGCCTTGACGGGCTGCTCCAGTACCCACGATTCAACTAAATGCACAAGTTTAAAAAAAAGAAGGGTTGGTAACCACTGAACTATCTGCCTCGTGCAGGACGTGGACTGCCAACGCTGTCAAACCGCCAGTTCGTTACCACGTGACTGTGAAGCACTGTGGCAACATTCAATGACTGCTCGCCGGCCCGTACTCAACAATAAGCATTCCTCTCCACAACGGGCGCGAGCGTGCTCCAGATTTGAGATGAAAATAGACATAAAAACAATAAAACGTTGATAAACTACGCACGATTTTACTATATTTACATTAAAAGGACACTAATGATGACTTTTCCTTAACTATGAAAATTGCTACGGCAATATTACTAAATACATTGCTTAAGAAAGGCCTGTACAAGACGAAACGTGTTTTGCTAATATTTGCTAACGAAAGAATATAAAACCTAGACACAAAATATGAATAATATATAGTGTATATGTATATAGTCTATGTAGTAGTTTTTATTGTCTTAAATTCTTACTCTGTATTCCCTTAGATTAAGATGCTAGTTAATGACCAAGTCCTAATACAGATTTTTTTTCTGTATTTTCATGTGCTGAAACATGAAATGGAATGAGATTAAGACAGCCACCAAACTGACTCATTCGTCATTGAACAAGTCATCAAGTTTCCTGATTCCCGACATGACCCGATGGATCGTCAAGTCAAGAAATATCACTTCCCCCTTCACATAGTGAAATCCCCAGTTTTTTCCACCAGAGTGTGAAAAGGTGATCCCCAGTTTTAGTGCAGTGAAAAGTGACAGGTGATGAAAGAATTCCCCTGTGAAAATCATCCGAGTCGTAGGAAATACTCCAACTACAAAGTGAAGAGTGGCGTCGCTATGAGAAAGACTGATAAAAGCTTTATGTTCTGTTCACAATTGGCGGAAATGCACCAATACTGTAATAGGATTTTTTTTTCTTCTTGTCAATATTTATGTATATATGTATCTGTATGTGTATTTAATTTGTACTGGTATCTATGTTAGTATTTCAATGTTTCAATTGACTGAATGAGAGTAATTCTTGAGAACACGCAGAAAAGGAACCTATGTTAAATCCTTGAACACTTATGATGGCATCAGGCTACAACCAAGTTTGTTAATGATCAAGCAACTGTGATTAGTTTGGACGACTTAGTGTGAAACGTATATAACTCTATGTGCCTTATGTCATGTTTGTTTTGCTCCCTACAAGGAGAGATCCTTAAATACTTCATTCACTAAGTACGTGAATCCAATAATATTCCGATTGCGCGTGAGTCGTAACGATCTTTCAGACTCATTACTCCTCACGTGGGAAGCGATGTAATATTATTGGTATTTCCGTCCTATGAAAACTTTGAGTACCCTTGGAAAGGCATTCAACTATCTGTATATTAAATGATCAACTTACGAGACATATTCTTTGAAAGACATTTATTTTATATAATTAACATGAAAGACATTTATTTTATATAATTAACATTACTGTAAAGATGCGCATCTAGCGCGGACGCTAATACATCAATTGCGCAGTCAAAGAAACATTTTAACAGAAGCTGAACGACGTTCCGCTTCGATCTAAATAAAAGATGACAGTAAAAAAAAATTTTGGTAGATCTTCAGATTTTTATAATGTACTTCTGCTTGTAATGTGAAAACGTAGAAGAACGTCGACCTTAAGCTAAAAAAAAAATAAGTGAGCGGTATTGCCAGCGTGCAGACAACATTATTAATTAATAACATTCAAGTAATTTATGTTCGAAACTGTAAATCGGCAAACTATTGTTATCGGAGGTGTTGAACAGTGCAAGAATTGTCTTTAACGAAGGAGAAAAGTGACTGTAATTTGTGATAAAAACGTGAATATAGTAGCTAGTACAGGACAGGCTGAAATCTGATCGCACCATAGAGTTAGATAATTACTTATGTAAGTTATGCTGTCTATAAAGTAGCTCTAATTCCTTGTGAGAATTATTAGAATATATTTAGTGTTTACCAGATTTCTTATTCTGTTCTTTTCCTTTATACTTTTTTAACCTCTATGCCATATTATTTTTATAAATGTCAAACAGCCTTTACTACAGCAGAGAATACTGCGGCATCCTGGTCGTGTACGGAAGGCCGCACCTTGTCTTCTATACAACTCATAGCAGCCCCATTTATTAATGATTTCATTTGCAAATGCATTTTTTTTTACTGTTCATTGTCAAAGGTCCCTTAGGCAATTATAAAATTCATACTGATTACGTAAAGAAATCCGGGTTGTTCTTTTCCAAGTAATAGAAGTCTTTGCGTAATCAAAAACTAGCCTCCTTCTGACAATGATCAGGAGCCGACCGGAAGACAGACGTCTTCGACCGCTTTCGTGTCTCCTGTGGCAAAGCTGTGCCAAACTGGGAACACGACATTCTAGTATGAAACACAGATTTAAATTGATAGAATTGAAATGTATTTAACCTAACAATAGTAATAATTTTTTTATCATACTAGAAACTGTTGTGCGTGGTCGGCACTCGGATGGGTGACCATACAGGCTGCCATATGCTATTGCAATTTTTGGAGGTGGACTCAGCCCCGAGATGTTAATTGAGGAGCTACTCGACTGAACAGTAGCGGCTTCGGTCAGGATAATCATCATAACGATCAGGAGAGCGGTGTGCTGAACCCATGCCCCTCCTATCCGCATCCTCCTCTGAGGATGACATGGTGGTTGGATGGTCCCGATGGGCCACTTATGGCCTGTAGATGGAGTGGTTTTTTTATGTCAAAATCACATAAAGAATAACTAAATTATGTGATCATTTCTATGAAATTTTTTCCGCTTTTGATTCAACTTCCTCTCTTTTCTATATCTAAATTACATTGATCTTCTATTTCCTTATCACTTTTTTATTTATAACTGTATTTGCAACAGCTGCAGATGGTGAGCTAGAACCTAATAAAGATGGTAAAGTGGACAATAGTAATATTAAAAATCCATCTCCGTGTTCTATTTCTTTTTTTCATTTAATATTGAATAATTTTCTCGTAACTAGAATATTTTACCTAATAACTAAATTTCCACTGGTTTTTATGCCTTTTTTATCATCAATTAAAAGTGGTTCAGTACTATTTAATCTCCATTACGCATTTTCACTGTAATTGAATTATATCACCATTTGGAAGTTTAGTATAAACAACACTAAAGTTATTCATTTACGTGTATTAAAAATCAATAAAGAACCCTTTTATGAATCCCATCCTTTATCATCAACATTTACACCACTTCCTAATTTTCTTTTTTCATAAATTATTCCTCTAACAGCTGTTACTGCTAATTTTTTACTACCTGAGAATCGTTTGAATACATTTTTTGTTTTGCAATTAATTGAAGTTGTTTATCTGATCATGTCTTTTTTCTACATTATGTTATTTTTGTAAGTAATAATATGTTTTTCATAGTCTTCATCTAATGATTTAATTTCTTTATCACTTCCGGGTAACCATTCTTCTAATTTTGTTCCAGGGCAACAATAAATATATCCAGGAAAATGTAATTATAGTGGCAGTTTTTTGATTAATGTATTATCTAAACATCTACCAAATTTTTCACTTTTTCTAAAATGTGTGTGGTAAATTATTCTAAAATCTAATTAAATAAGGACTTTCTTTTGGATCATTAATAATAGAATCACTTAATTTGTTCGAAAACATTTGAAGTTTACCAAGTCTTTCTTATGTTAATTTTTATTTCCAGCTGATTCTTACTTATGAATTACCGTTATACTATCAATCAATTGTCAAACATCAATCATCCAAATATAATCAACTGTTTTTTCTGTATATTTCATTACTGAACCTTCACCAACTTTTTGAAATGAATAGTTAAGATACCTTCTCTAAAAACTAGGAAATTAATCTTCAACAATTGTTTCCATCAAATTATTATATTTATATGCTTTACTTTATTTTATTTTATTTGGATTATTTTCAGGATATACAGCATTTGAGAAGAATAAAATTCTAGCATTATTTTGTAATTCAACACAGTAAAATTAGCCACCTAAATCATCCATAGTAACTTTTTTAGTTAAAAAATTTAGTTATCCATCTCTAACTACATATTCTTTATTATTTATAGTTATTTGACCATAGTGGAATTTAAATGGTCTTTTATCAACATATTTAAATTGTTCTACAGGTATTAATACAAAAGTTGTATATTCACTATGTCTTATAAATTTTAAGTTTTTCTGCTTATAATTGTTTTTAACATATTGGCTCTTAATTTTTTGTCTTTCTTTTTCATAATTCTCTTCTAATTATTTACCTCTGATTCACTTAATGTATAATCGCTTTTATGATGCTCATATTGTTTAGTTCTTATAATATCGATAAATTCTTCTAAGTAATGTAGAGTATAAGGAGCCATCTGTTTGTCAACTTTCTTCAGTTGCTTTTAACTCATTATCACCTGATCCTTCGATTACTTGCTTAACTTGGTCAATTGTATCGGTAACATCCTGAAGCTCGTTTTAAAAATTTTAGTAATTTATTCTTTAAACACCTCTTTTAGTTGTTCTTTTATTTTGTCTAGTAGTGTGACTACATCTGGACCATATTTACAAGAGTTTTATTATGGATTACAAACAATAATCATTCTAATTTTACTTCTGAACCTTTTATTCATTTATTATGTTTGACATTTACATTCATCGTTAATGTTTAACGTTTATGCTAAGATTTATGTTCAACATTTGTGTTTAATATTGTCATTTTATGTTCAAAAGTACTTAACGTTTCTCTGTATTCACCATTATTAATTTTTCTTATCCTATTTTTTATTATAAATCCCAATTAATTTATATTCCAATATTTACAACATAGTTGTATAAAATCATCGATTTTTAAATCATCAGCAAAAAATCCATGATGAATATGATTTTAATTTCTGTTATCTTCAATGATAATATTTAAGAATTTAGTGTGTCTTCAACAAATTGTTGTGCTATTTTTGAATAAATCTGATATTAATAAAAACTATCTATTGCTTTATTTCTGCCTCTAGAAAAATATTCTCTAAGTATACATTGATTTTCAAAAATTATATCATCAAAAACTGCAACTGAACTATATTTTCATTCTTTTATTGCATTAATTTCATGATAATTTATAATAAAAGTAGAAAATTTTCATTATTTTTTGCTTCTATTATTTCACGTTTTTCATAAATTGTTGTTGTTTTGGATTACCAAAACTTTTATTGTTATGAAGATTTTATTCAAATGTAACCATCAAGGAGTTAGAATATATTTAAAAATTATTAGAGTTCCTTTTCCTCAACTGATTGGTCCTAGTATCGAATATCGAATAAAATTTGATAAATGTTTGCAATGATTATCTTTTAATTTCTATAATCGAATTCTTGTATATTTCATTTATTTACATAAATTTTAGTATTGTAAAAGAGTTGAACATTTCAATTGAGTGAAAATTGTTCTGTTCTTATAAAATCATTAGGTATTAGAGTAAGAGAAACTTAAAAAATGTTTCACAAGTTTGTTCTTTATACAACTTTTTTAACCCCAAATATTATATCAAAAATGATAAAGTATACACTAACAAAGAAACGATAGATATTCATGTTGGTCAATATAGTTTGAAATTTTTGTAAAAATTCATTTAATCGAAAACCCCAAATATCCACATTAAACAAGATATAATTTTAAATAGAGTTATTATCGAAAGTGATGTTAAATTATTTATGAATAAAGAGGATTGTTTTGGTTGAATTTTAGGGTTTATTAATCAGATTATTGAGTCTAATAAAAAAATAGTTGCTAATATTGTTTCTAAATTTATTTCATTTGTATTAATAAATGTTAATTTTAATTTAGCTGATGGAATGTTTGTTAAACATAATGATTGTTTTCATAGAGAGACTATTGTTATTTCCTCAGTAAATCAAATGCTCGATATGGAGGACGAATAATGTATGAACCAAATTATCCTTTAAATATTCCAGATTTCGGTTCTATTCAGAATTTAAAAATTACTTTGCTTATGAAAAAGATAAATTGATTGACTTAGTGGTTCTTGGGTAATAACCATTTTAAAAATTAACAAGTAATTTTGTTTGTTAATAAATCATGAAGAAGACTGAGAATTACAATTTTACTCATTTCCTGTAAAAGAGAAAACAACTTCCTAACGAAGAAACAGAATATTAATATTAATGCTGCTGATGGTTGGACTCATACTAACTATTCATAACTTTACACGATATTTGATATTCATGCAGGTGGAACAGATTTTTCAGTTTATGCTGTTAAATAGAATATTATACTATTTGATAATTATGTGTTATATTTGCCTGATGTTATTAAAATTAAAAAAAGGGGGCAATATTTTTTCTAGAATCGAATATCCATTTCTTTTTTTCATCGACTCTTTTTCAATGTCTTCATCTCCATCAAATGAATTCACTGTGGAAGACCATATTCTTAACAATGACAAATTAAAATCAAACAAAATGAAGTAAGTGCTCCATTAGAACAACTTGGAAAATTTTTAAAGTTTTTAAAGAAATAATTTGGGAAAGACATTTAACAGCAATTTTCACTTGGAGTTCAAGAAAACATCAGGAGGACTCTGTTCTACATTGGGATACTAATAATGACAATAATACACTTCTAAATGAAGGTAAAATTGTTGTAAAAGGTATGGAATTCTTGTTTCTGTTGTTAAATATTAACGAGAATATTCACTTGAACTAGAACAAGAAAGATTCATAAATTCTAAAATTGCAGTTTCTTTCATGAACTACAACAGTTGAAATTTCTGGATTAAACACAAGAAGAAATTTAGAACTTGGAACTACTAATTATTATACTTTTTCTGCATCTGATACGACTTACCATTGAAATAATTCATCTTTATTGAATCATGTTAAATTACAGAATATTTGTGTAAAGAATGGAAGAAATGAAATTTTTCCTAAAAAATAATGTATTCTTGATGAATCGAATAATATTTTGAAACTTTATAGTACTTCTGAGATTTTTAAACAATAACTCAATTAAATAGCAATGTAAATGTAAATTTATTCAGCTTGCTTCAAAATTCTCATGTCTAATAAATATGTATACTCAAAAAAGGTTAACATTATTTGCATTCTAATGAAAATATACCATATGATATCATTGCATACATAATTAAATATGGTGGAAAGGAATTTAACTTATGATTTACAACACAGAATACTTACTGAAAAATTTTAATTAGGTAAGTGAATAAAATATTAGAAAAAGTTATATTTGATTGTAAAATTCATTACATTTCGTTTTCAAGTATTTCCAGAAAGATAGACAAAAGAAAAACTGAAAAATTTACATTTTCAAAAATTATGAGATTTATGAATAAAATTTTCGAAATATTTTAAATGTTTGGTTTCAACAATTTTATATTTACAAAATTTAAAATTTTCAATTTGAAAAATTTATTTTAAAATTTGTAAAATTTTCACAATCAAAACAATTGAAAATATAATTTTTTTCTCTGTGAATAAAAGCAACACAGAATGAATATGACCGGTACTGGTACCATTGAAAATCTAGTAAGTAAACTTAAGAGTTATAGTAATAAGAATGAGATTTTCACTCTGCAGCAGAGTGGGCACTGATGTGAAACTTTCTGGCAGATTGAAACTGTGTACCGAACCGAGACTCGACAGTTTTAATCCGCCAGGAAGTTACATATCAGTGCACACTCCACTGCAGAGTGAAAATCTCTTCTGGAAACATCCTGCATACTGTGGATAAGCCATGCCTCTGCTATTTCCTTTCTTCCAGGAGTTCTATTTCTGCAAGGTTCCAGGAGAGCTTCTGTGAAATTTGGAAGGTAGGAGACGAGGTGTTGGTGGTAGTAAAGCTGTGAGGATGGGTCGTGAGTCGTACTTGGGTAGCTCAGTTGGTAGAGTATTTGCTCACACAATGCAAATGTCCCGAGATCAAGTCTTGTTGCCGGCCGGAGTGGCCGTGTAGTTCTGGGCGCTACAGTCTGGAGCCGCGTGACCACTATGGTCGCAGGTTCGAATCCTGCCTCGGGCATGGATGTGTGTGATGTCCTTAGGTTAGTTAGGTTTAAGTAGTTCTAAGTTCTAGGGGACTGATGACCACAGCTGTTAAGTCCCATAGTGCTCAGAGCCATTTGAACCATCAAGTCCTGTTCCAGCACACAGATTAATGTGCCAGGAAGTTTCAGTTACAACAATGGTTATGGAGAAGTGTTCACCAAATTAACAGAACTGAAAAAGCTAAATCTTAAAGTATTTGAAAAGCTGAAAGTTTTATTACTTTTAGATGATAAATATAAAGTTACTATTCCAGATCGCTATACTAAAATCCTTTCAGAAGACCATGATAAATTAGTGAAAATTGTTGGATTATATTTTATATATTGAAGTAAAAAGCAAAATAAAATATCGTTTGCTTCCTGTTATTGGGTTTGAATAAATTTGAGAAATTTTGTATTTTTTAAACTTAGTTTTTTTAATATTAAATTTTAATTGATATCTTTAATACAGATAAATTCTTAAATGTGGGAAACAACAAAGCTAGAATTTTAGTTTATATTAGGGAATTTTTAAGGAATGTACTCTTTGACCCAGAATTGGGATACATACACTACTAGAGCATGTTTATCAGGAAATAATTAAACTACTTTTGAATATAGTAAACTGATAATTATCAGAAGAATTACTTCCATATAAATTAGACATAAACAAAGTGATGCCAGCATACAAGATATGCAAAAAATGTGACCCAAATGACTACAGAACAATATATATTTTCTCAAAAATGTTGGAGATGCTTATGCATAGTAGATTGGTTTATCTTCATAGAGAAAACATGGTATTCTGAGAATTGCACAACATGGCTTCCAAAAGGGAAATCTGCAGAAACAGCTAGCTCATGCTTAGTAGAATCTATTATAGATGCATTAGCCAAAAGAAACTTAATATCTCCTATGTTTCTGGAAATAGGTGACTGTGAGTCCACACCAGTTTTGCTGAGACAGGGAACCAATGGTCGGGAATGCATATTTAATTAGTTACGGATGTACACAGTGTACACTGCATAACAACAACATAGCTCATAGTAACTGAACGAAGTGGCGGCCACTAGTCTCAGTGCATGGATGGCAATTGCGCATGAAGTTCTGTCACACTCTCTCAAAGATCCCTTTTGTCTGTTTGCACCAGCAGACAGGCAGCTAGGAACCTTGTCGGCAGGTGTTCAACCAGTTTCTCCAGGGGTTTCATACGCCAATGTCTTGATGTAACCCCAGAGGAAAAAGTCCAGAGGTGTGAGATCTGGTGATAGCGCTGGTCACAGGACAGCACCTCCACTTCTAATCCAGTGATGAGGCTACATATTGTTCAGCTGCTTGTGGACATTAATATCGAAGTTGGATGGTACACTGTTGTGTTGAAACCACATTCTTTCGTGGACAACAAGGGGTACAGTCTGCATACACGATTGCAATACATTCTTTGAGACTGGTGCTTGTGGCTTTGGACAATTACTATGAGCTACATTGTTTTTAAGTAGTGTACACTGAGTACACCAGTAAGACAATAATTGTGCATTTCCGACCATTGGTTCCCTATCTCAGTTCAATATGTTGAAGCCCACTATCACCTGTTTCAGTTTGACTCAAAAGGTTTGCGATACCATGTATAATGTAATCGAATGTGGCCAAAGAAAAATGAATTAATTAATCAAAAGTTTGCAGTGGCTTGATTCTATTGTTATTATGTTGTTATAACCTAGGATTTTAGATATTAAAGCAGCAAAATCAAATTGTTGCATTGTCTAACCAGTTTTGATTGTCATAGTAATCGTTTCCTGATAGTGGCTTGTAGAACTTACAGTGACAAGAGAAACTGGCTATACATTGCAAAAAAAAGTATCCAGGACTACATGTCCAAAGCGACTACAAAGAATAGAAAGAGCTATTGAACTGTTGTAGAGAAGGCAGGTACTGGACTGAGATGTATTCATATAATACTAATGTGGAAACTACAAAACCATCATGAGACCGGGAGCAATGAAGGAAAATTTAACGACCCATCGACAGTGAAATCACTCAGAGACAGAGCAAGACGCTTGGAGTAGGGAATAATGAAGAAGGAAATTGCCTGCACCCTTCACAAATGATCCATTCCAGCTTATCCCCTGGAGCAATTTAGAGAAATAGTGGAGAACTTAAACCTCGGTGGCTGGCCGGGGATTTGAACAGTCGGCTTCCTAAATATGAGTCTAAAGTACTAACAATTGTGTTACCTCCCTCGCTTGTTCCTAGCCCTGAATATTTCTTGTCAAACTCGATCTTACTTGAGTATATGACACCCTGCTACAGTGCACATGGAATCTCATAGGAGTGTTTGAGTGATGTCATTTAGTTATTAAATTTTACCCTCTGGATTTTTTGTTTATGATTTCTTTGTCAGTTTGACTTTAGAAACTGTGAAATCAGTAATACACAGATGAGTGATTTTCATGGATCGAGGTTTCTATGAAGTGCCTATAGCCTCTTTCACGAAACCTTTGCACCCTGTTTTCTCTTTCATGTCAAACAATGATTGTTGAAGGTCTTAAGAACACTATTATTTTATACCATGCTCTCATAATATTTATGTATTAGCCACACAATCCATTCATTTCCCAGTCTTTCTTTTTATAATTATGCACGTTGTCCTTGCTTTGTTGTGGGAGTTACGTATTTCATCTACAGGCAACCAAAATACGACATATTAATTTTTTAAATCTTTCATGTAATCTGTATTTGCTAAATTGTAATGCATACGTCCAACTCTACAAACCGTGTCGTTTATTCTTATGTGGATGTAGAATCTGTACTTTATTATTATTTCTTTACTTTCTCAGACGTTAAGTCTGGTTAAAAATGGGACGTGACGCGGACCTTGATCAAGCGTCACTTCCTTTTAACTGTACGGTATATGTTATATTGCATTTAGGAACTTTCGGGTAATTGAACATGTATCAATAATTACGGATTTCTGTAATTGTATATATAAGTTTGGATGTAGCTGTATTGTATTGATGTAATGGTGGATATTGTGTGGTATGACTCCTGTAGTTGATAGTATAATTGGTATGATGTCAACTTTATTCTGATGCCACATGTCCTTGACTTCCTCAGCCAGTTGGATGTATTTTTCAATTTTTTCTCCTGTTTTCTTTTGTATATTTGTTGTATTGGGTATGGATATTTCGATTAGTTGTGTTAATTTCTTCTTTTTATTGGTGATTATGATGTCAGGTTTGTTATGTGGTGTTGTTTTATCTGTTGTAATGGTTCTGTTCCAGTATAATTTGAATTCATCATTCTCCAGTACACTTTGTGGTGCATACTTGTATGTGGGAACGTGTTGTTTTATAAGTTTATGTTGTAAGGCAAGCTGTTGATGTATTATTTTTGCTACATTGTCATGTCTTCTGGGGTATTCTGTATTTGCTAGTATTGTACATCCACTTGTGATGTGATCTACTGTTTCTATTTGTTGTTTGCAAAGTCTGCATTTATCTGTTGTGGTATTGGGATCTTTAATAATATGCTTGCTGTAATATCTGGTGTTTATTGTTTGATCCTGTATTGCAATCATGAATCCTTCCATCTCACTGTATATATTGCCTTTTCTTAGCCATGTGTTGGATGCGTCTTGATCGATGTGTGGCTGTGTTAGATGATACGGGTGCTTGCCATGTAGTGTTTTCTTTTTCCAATTTACTTTCTTCGTATCTGTTGATGTTACGTGATCTAAAGGGTTGTAAAGGTGGTTATGAAATTGCAGTGGTGCAGCCGATGTATTTATATGAGTGATTGCTTTGTGTATTTTGCTAGTTTCTGCTCGTTCTAGAAAGAATTTTCTTAAATTGTCTACCTGTCCATAATGTAGGTTTTTTATGTCGATGAATCCCCTTCCTCCTTCCTTCCTGCTTAATGTGAATCTTTCTGTTGCTGAATGTATGTGATGTATTCTATATTTGTGGCATTGTGAACGTGTAAGTGTATTGAGTGCTTCTAGGTCTGTGTTACTCAATTTCACTACTCCAAATGAGTAGGTCAATATTGGTATAGCATAAGTATTTATAGCTTTTGTCTTGTTTCTTGCTGTCAATTTTGTTTTCAGTATTTTTGTTAGCCTTTGTCTATATTTTTCTTTTAGTTCTTCTTTAATATTTGTATTATCTATTCCTATTTTTTGTCTGTATCCTAGATATTTATAGGCATCTGTTTTTTCCATCGCTTCTATGGAGTCACTGTGGTTATTCAATATGTAATCTTCTTGTTTAGTGTGTTTTCCCTTGACTATGCTATTTTTCTTACATTTGTCTGTTCCAAAAGCCATATTTATATCATTGCTGAATACTTCTGTTATCTTTAGTAATTGGTTGAGTTTTTGATTGGTTGCTGCCAGTAGTTTTAGATCATCCATGTATAGCAAATGTGTGATTTTGTGTGGGTATGTTCCAGTAATATTATATCCATAATTTGTATTATTTAGCATGTTGGATAGTGGGTTCAGAGCAAGACAGAACCAGAAAGGACTTAATGAGTCTCCTTGGTGTATTCCACGCTTAATCTGTATTGGCTGTGATGCGATGTTATCTGAATTTGTTTGAATATTAAGTGTGGTTTTCCAGTTTTTCATTACTATGTTTAGAAACTGTATCAATTTAGGATCTACTTTGTATATTTCCAATATCTGTAGTAACCATGAGTGGGGTACACTATCAAAGGCTTTTTGGTAATCAATGTATGTGTAGTGTAGCGACCTTTGTTTAGTTTTAGCTTGATATGTCACCTCTGTATCTATTATCAGTTGCTCTTTACATCCTCGTGCTCCTTTGCAGCAGCCTTTTTGTTCTTCATTTATAATTTTGTTCTGTGTTGTATGTGTCATTAATTTCTGTGTAATGACTGAAGTTAATATTTTGTAGATTGTTGGTAGGCATGTTATGGGGCGATATTTAGCTGGGTTTGCTGTGTCTGCTTGATCTCTAGGTTTCAGATAGTTTATTCCATGTGCAAGTGTATCAGGGAATGTGTATGGGTCTGCAATGTAACTGTTAAATAATTTAGTTAGATGTGAATGTGTTGAGGTGAACTTCTTTAAGCAGTAATTTGCTATTTTATCATTTCCAGGGGCTTTCCAATTGTGTGTAGAATTAATTGCTTGGGTGACTTCATGTTGCAAAATTATCACTTCAGGCATTTGTGGTATCATCTTGTATGTGTCTGTTTCTGCTTGTATCCACCGTGCATGCCTGTTATGTTGTACCGGGTTTGACCATATGTTGCTCCAGAAGTGTTCCATGTCTGTTATGTTTGGTGGATTGTCTATTTTATTGTGTGTGTTATCTATTGTTTGGTAAAATCTCTTTTGGTTTGTGTTGAATGTTTGGTTTTGTTTCCTTCTATTTTCACTTTTTTTGTATCTTCTAAGTCGTTTGGCCAATGCTTGTAATTTCTGCTTCTTTTCATCTAATTGCTCTATTGCTTCTTGTTGTGAGATTTTACCTAACCTTTTTCGTTTTTTGTCTGATAGTTCATTTCTTATAAATTGTGTTAGCTGTCCGATGTCTTTTCTCAGTTTTTCTATTCTGATCTGTAGCCTGTGTTGCCATGCTGGTTTTGTGGGTCTTTCTGTGTGTTGGTTTGTTCTGATCTCTGCCTAGTGTGTATATTTAGTGTAGTGAGTGCTCCTATATAAACCAGTAGTTGTAACTCTTCCATAGTTGTATTTTCATTTATTTTGTTGTGTATGATTGTGTTGATAGTTTTTATTGTTGTTTCGGCTTGTGGGTTATTTGGCAGTCTATGCAAGAATGGTCTGATGTCTGTATTTGTGTCTTTGTATTCTATATACGTCAGCTGAAATTTCTCTTCTATATCTAACACGTGTGTCTCTTCGTGTTCTATTTGTGCTTGTTCTGGTGGCTGTCTTAAGATTTCGTTTTCCTCTGATTGTTTAATTGGTGCGTGTTGTTCTTTCTTTGTTTGCTCTGGGATGTTTGAGTCCATTACTGTATTTTCTTCTTCTTCTGATTGCACATTATTTTGTTCCAGTATTTGTTGTACTTGTTGTTTGATGTTTTCTAATTCTGACTGGGGTATCCTGTTATTTTTTTATTATTACATGGATCTGATCAGCTAGTCGTTGTTCTGTTAAAAATTTTAATTCCGGGTATCTGGTAATAAATTGTTGTGTATACTTGTGATCTGTATCCAGTTGTGTTGGTTCCTAGGTTTGTTGCTTGGTAATAACAGAACATGAGGTGTCGATTAACTTCATCTGACCATCTCATCCTCTGTCTTTGTTTTCCTTCTAGGGTGGTTGCAGGAAGCATATCCTGCAAAACACCTCTATTTGGATTTAAATCATTTTCCAGTTGGCTAGCAGTGTCGTTACCATTGTGGGCGAGCATAGGGTTCAAGCGTCGTCCCCGACCATGACGGCGCTTGTCCGAGGCTTCTTTAGTTCTGTCCTGAACCAAGTAATCACACTAAAAGGGGGGTTAGCCCTATTAGTGGTTTGTTCTTTTCGTCGCCTTTTACGACTGGCAGACCATACCGGAGGCCTATTCTTTTATTATTATTATTATTATTATTATTATTAAGCGTCCGATATAATCATCGATTGCTACACATCGATAATACCGGAAAAGTGACTGGTTTGTTGTCAACTGCGGAAACTGTTGTTGTTGATGTTTGCAGTTGTCAGTTGTTCATATGGATAGGAAATACATTAGTATTATGGCAGTAGTAGGTGTAGTGTATGTGTGTTTTGAAGCAGTGGGAACAACTGTCTAGACGGCTTTTCGAAAGAACTAACAATGAGGGTGCTACAGTAATAAAGCTGTCAAGTTGGACCATTGTAATACAATGTAGGAATTGAGAACAATGTAATTTTCTTCCCGATGAACATGTGATACGAGTAACCCAGTAGTGTGTTATTGAATTGAGACTGGAAATGCTTACGGGCGTAAGCCCGAGAAGATCTAATGCAATTTCTTTTGTTTTGTGAGAATACGTAAATTTGCAGTGTGCTGAGTCTTGTAACATAATGTTATCAAGACTACTGCTATCAAGACTGATTCTTCACAGTTCTCACGTGTAGGAGAAACAGCACATGAATAAAATTCCCCGCCATGGCTACATCAGTAGAGCTGGAGGAATTCATGTCGGCACCGCTAGTGAAGTGGGTTAGTTTATGCTTCTTATAGTATGGTTAATATGTCTTATCATTGTTACTCATTTACTGGCCCATTTAATCTTTTCTGTACATGTGTTAGTGACAGTAAATAAGGTAAACTCACAAAGCTTATGCTAGGAACTTTTCTGACAGGAATTTGGCTGTGTATCTGAAACTCTGCGTCTTGTCATTTGCAACTTTAATCATCACAGAGTGCTTGGATGATTATATTTACATGTGCTTTATATTAAATGTGGGACCACGTTGTGATGTGTGGGGGCATGTGCTGTAGCAATTGCAGTAGTGACTGTGCCTCTTATTTATGCAAATTAAAAACATTTCTTATTATACTGATGTTTTGTTGGTATTTATAAGAAGGGCGTGCATATACACATTCAGCACACCACTGCAGAATTGAGTAATTATTTGTGGCATGTTTTCCAGATAGAGGCTATGGAACAGCTGTGTCGAAATCTTCATATTGTATAAGAAAATGAGTGTTGTTTGGATAAGCTTCCTCAGAACCTTACAAATTAACTTTGAATTCGGCCTATGACTGGAACATATTTTGAGACCAAGAAAGCTGCAGTAAATGAAATGGAAGAATAGATGGTGGATTTAAGTGATATGATGCATATGTCTTCTGTTTGCCCAACTTTTACTGATTATTTACAGATGGCGTGGGGAAGGGGAGAGATGGTCCAAGGAATACGGAAAAAAGTTACAATCAACACATCGACTGCTGTAGGGGGAACGAGCAATGCGCACCTTATTCTATAGTGGTATTACACGTACACTCTGCGTCCCCTATCTATACAAATGCTGAGTGATACACAGAAGGAACAAATGCTTAAATGTTTTGGGAGTTGTTAATTTTCAATAATGATACTTACTGGTACATATTTTGTATCAGTTCTGAAAAAGCAGTGTTAGATGTTACTGTTGATTATTTTCTGTGACTGTTTTCTAATGAAGTTTCTCCAAGGAATTGTAGGTATCTCATGTGGTGGGCCTCGATTTGCTTCATGACATATTTTGAAACAAACAAACCTGACAGCTCAGCTTGACATTCACCACATACCATAATGGTTACAAAAAGCTGCACTCAAAATTGATATTATTAAATTTGTGATCTTGGTAGTGGCCAGGCACAGATCCCCTGCTGCCCAAAGTCTTCAGACTTCTACCAACGAGGGAGCCTAGGGACCAGGAAAATTTAGCAATTTAGTAACTGCTGTTTGTCCAACTTTTCTTGATTCTTTGCAGAGGACCTGCATTGTCCATTGAGAAAAAGATTTCTGCAGAGAGCGGTGCTTGGGGCAATGACAAAAAATTTGTGAGCTGTTTTTCTCAAAAAGTTTGCAGTGTTGGGTATCAGCTTCAGCATGTAGATACAGCTAGCGCAAGATGACAGATGTCATTTTGTGTTGAAGAGTTGGAGCAGACTCGGAGGTGGTGTATCAAAGTGCAAGTCAAATTAATAGAACTGAGTATGTGAGACTAAGAATAACACTCAAGTCTGCACTGCTGCAGATGTGGCAAACTGCAATACCACTGTACCTTGCAAAAGGGTCATTCTGTCAGTTCAGCCAGGGGCTCCAGCTCATAGTCTCTGATTTGACTGAAATTCAGTACACTAATTCTACCGTGTGTGGAACACTCGCGTACAAAGTATTAGTTTCCCCTGCGAATTAGTTCCAGAATTATGACTTGTGAAAGAAGGTGGTGTGACCCAGAAATTGCAACCCGCATCTGGCAATCTATCTTCAGACCCAACTTCAGGTCTTAATAACTTTGGAACTATTCCACACTGTCCAGTGAAATTTTTACAACCCAGTAACATCCATTTAGAGAACACACTCCATGAATCAAAACACTAACAACATATTTCTGAGGGAAAATAAAAAATTCCAAAATGTGATTTAAAAAATGTAATATGTTAAAAGCTTAATGTGGCCTAAACACACACAGAACTCATCATGCCCATATCAGTCACAAAAACTGAGTTACATGCACACGAGAATACAAAAGTTTGAAAAATTACCTGAAAAACATGGATTTTCTAAGTGTGGTAGCACAAAAGGGGCAAGTGATATCAAAGCCAAATTTCGCACGGGCATAAGTAGACTGTAATGATATATATCTCAAAATTTCAGCATGTTATTACAAGACATCTGTGTACAATGGAAGTTGACAGATGTATTTGGTGATGTGGCCATTGTTCCACAACACAATTTTGTAAAAACATATTGTAAACTGTTCTGCCTCTTCTTATCCTCTCCCACAACTGTTTAGTCACTAAGCAACAACATATGCAGGGTGTTACAAAAAGGTAAGGCCAAACTTTCAGGAAACATTCCTCACGCACAAATAAAGAAAAGATGTTATGTGGACATGTGTCCGGAAACGCTTAATTTCCATGTTAGAGCTCATTTTAGTTTCGTCAGTATGTTCTTCCACCTACGCTCAATGGAGCATGTTATCACGATTTCATACGGGACACACTACCTATGCTGCTAGAACAAGTACGACACAACATGTGGTTCATGCACGATGGAGCTCCTGCACATTTCAGTCGAAGTGTTTGTACGCTTCTCAACAACAGGTTCGGTGACCGATGGGTTGGTAGAGGTGGACCAATTCCATGGCCTCCACGCTCTCCTGACGTCAACCCTCTTGACTTTCATTTATGGGGGCATTTGGAAGCTCTTGTCTACGCAACCCCGGTACCAAATGTAGAGGCTCTTTGCGCTCGTATTGTGGATGGCTTTGATACAATATGCCATTCTCCAGGGCTGCATCAGGGATTCCGTGCGACGGAGGGTGGATGCATGTATCCTCGCTAACAGAGGACATTTTGAACATTTCCTGTAACAAAGTGTTTGAAGTCACGCTGGTACATTCTGTTGCTGTGTGTTTCCATTCCATGATTAATGTGACTTGAAGAGAAGTAATAAAATGAGCTCTAACATGGAAAGTAAGCGTTTCCGGACACATGTCCACGTAACATATTTTCTTTCTTTGTGTGTGAGGAATGTTTCCTGAAAGTTTGGCCGTACCTTCTTGTAACACCCTGTAGACAGATTAACACAACCTATCATTAATGTTTACTGCACCTTAACTGTTAAAAACCAGTAGATTGTGCTTCGAACAGAAGTTCTCCCACACTTTAGCTACTGTACTCTGTACATTGAGTGGCAAATTGTACTGTCTTCCTGACACGGTGGTAGTAACTGGAACTGTCATAAGAATATGTTCAAAAGGAATCCAACACCTGTCTGCCAAACGTGGCCAATGAAAAGATCTTGCTGATCCTGCTGGTGCCATGAAGTTCACAAATACATCAGCTTCTGCTTCACAGCACTCTGCAACACATCCTAAGTACCATTTGTCATCATAAACAGCAATAACATTGCAACCTGGTTATGTGTTGGTGCTTTTGCTTCTGAATCCTGAGTCAGACACACTGTGAAGACACATGTTGTGCATGAACCTATAGTTATAACCGGACAGTCTGCTCATCTGCACATTGTCAGAGTCCGCTGGAGAGAAGTGATCATGGCTCCTTGTGCCTGCAGCAGTTTTAACGTGTTCTAGTCTGCATTTTAGCAACTCTTCGACTGATTTCACCTCAGCTTTCGAAACAGAATGATTGTATGCCAGAGATATTTTTCTGTACCCAGGTAAATAATTGAAGAGGTGTTAGAATGTGACCTTCTGTAGGGTGCTGCAGACTAGTTCGTGATGCCATGCGCTTAATGGTAGCACCAATACCATCGCATACATTTTTGCCATGACTTGTTGCGAAAAAATTCCATTCTGTGTGAATCTGAAAATCATGGTAATACATGCATAAATTTTTGAAATTTTTACAGTTTTTGTACTGAATAGCTGCCCCATCACTGAAGTATTTTGCAAAATGTATGTGAGGCAGCTTGTTTTGCACATATGCCATGACAGTGCGAATGTGAACATGAACTGCAATGGTATCATGAATTAAACAGTCACTAAAAACGCACAGATTCATGACACACATCACCTGATTCACCTCTATAGTAAATCGCAAATGGCTGGAGAGTTGCCTGACTGTTGTCCCTATATATCCTTGGATGGCATCTTGAACTATAAATGCATAATATTGAGAAAAGTCTAGTATTACTATAATTTCATCTTGTTGCAAATTATCCTTACAAAACTGGAGATAAGCCGATTGTGCTGTTGCTGTGAAGCTGTGTGTGGTCAGTTTGTCCGTTTTTTGACAACACATTTCAACAAAATCTTCCACTGTACTTTGCTTTGTTTCAAGACTTGTGCGATCCATGTGTGTCCATTGTTCATAAGAAACAAGTTCGTCATCCATAAGGAGTGCACCGTACAGTTTGTTATTCATGTGTTCTGCAAGATTTGCCTTACCAGGACACTTTTCACACCTGTGTATCATGCACTGGTAGTAACTGATGTCACACACTAGCAGCTTCATTGCACCTTTGTAATCCAGACCAGAATCCGTTATAGCAACAAACATCAGCTTAGCATTTTGATGGTCTCACATACACAAACATTGTGTGTGCCCCTTGCACTTAACTGGCACAACCCATTTTGGCCGAAGATTGAAAAAAGATGATAAACCTACTTTGGTATTGGGATACTTTTCCTTGAATTCTACGTATAGTTCTGACACATATATTTCCCATTTTCACCGTTACATAGTTTTTTTTTTTTTTTTTTCAGGCATTATTCGGCTGTAGTCACTATTTTCATAAAACTCCGACACTAGCACCTTTATTTTTGAACTCAATTGCTTACCCTGAGCCTGCTGAAGTTGTGGAAGCACTCCTTGTGTTGCTTTTATTTTCCTAGCTTGCTTTACCGTATATGTAGAAACATTGAATTCCTTTACAGTGTAGTCAATAGACCAGCTGGAAGGTGCAAGGGTAAGAATAACTACATTTTTCTGGCGTGTGGATATGGCACATTTTCCTTTCAAATCATGCACGATTTTGTCCAAATCAGAGCATTTCTGGCAGGACTTCTGTTCCTTTGGAGCAGATAGTTCTTCATCTTCCACCATTAGTGTGTCAGCTATTTTGTGTTTTAATTCCATTTGAGCTTCTTGTAGTTTTCTTCTACCATAGCTGGGCCTGTCTCTCTTCCCAACTTTGTGTGTCTTCATGGGAGACAAACCAAGAGCAGTCACTGAAGTATTTAATTGCTCATCCGCTGTGGTTGTAGGTGGCTGATACTCTTCGTCACTGTCATGTAAATTATCAGAATATTATTCATTTTTTTAGCAGTGTAACACACCTGGAACATAACTTTTGTCCTGGTTTCATGTTAAGTCCCATACACTGATTCACATTCAGTACTGATTTTATATCAATTTCTCTGAGGCTACACTTCACTGTCTTCTTGTGAATCCGAAATGGATCAAAACAACTTCTTTGTAGGAAAGAATACTTATCCAGAAACACTTTCATATGATGATAACAAACACTAAAGCTTCCTGGAACTGTACTTCTTGTGCCCACAGGGTGTATTCCAGATCTCCATAGCAACAAATCTTGGTCCGATTCATCCAGATCATACAGTACAAAGCGAATGCCACATTTTGTTCCATATGTTGTTTTATGAGATTCAGATGCTTGTGCTCTACCAATACTGCAACTTGTTTGAACAGAAGCACCACTAGTACACTTCTGCCTCCATACTGACTTTCCACAACAGTAATGACCAGTCTGACCTAGAATCTTAAAAACATGAGTAACCTGTAATTGTGGCTTGTTTCCTTTGTTGTTCCTGGCTAACAATGACTCATTCTGTCCCTGAAAACTACCATTGTTTAACTTTCTGTTGCCTAAAGGTTCCCAACAATTGCTGCAGCTTTATCTGAAATAAGCTGTCTGCATCATCACTATTACTTGCTAAATTGTTTTAAAAGAAATGTAACCAAATACATCTCTGTCAACATTTATTGTACACAAATGCCTTGCAATAACAAGTTGAAATTTTGCCACATATTATATTATGGTCTACTTATGCAGTGTATGAAATTTGGCTTGGATATCGCTTGTCACTTTTGTGCTACCACACTTAGAAAATCCATGTTTTTCAGGTAATTTTTCAAATTTTTGTGTGCATGTAACTCTGTTTGTATGACTGATATGGACAAGATGAATTCTGTGTGTGTTTAGGCCACATTAAGCTTACCACAAAAAAATGTATACCCTTTTTGAGTGAATTATATTTGGCATAGAGGGTACCTACAATATGTACCTTTCAACATATTACTTTTTTAAATCACATTTTGGAATTTTTTATTTTCCCTCAGAAATATGTTGCTGGTGTTTTGGTTCATAGAGTGTGTTCTCTAAGTGGATGTTACTGGGTTGTAAAAATTTCACTGGATTCTGTGGAATAGTTCCAAAGTTTTAAGACCTGATGTTGGGTCTGAATATAGATTGCCAGATGCGGGTTGCAATTTCCGGGTCATGCCACCTTCTTTCACAAGCCATAATTCTGGAACTAATTGCCAGGGGAACTTAAAATTTTGTACATGAGTGTTCCACACTTGGTAGCATTGGTGTGCTAAATTTCAGCCAAATCTGAGACTATCAGCTGGAACATTTTCTCAAATTGGTTGAATTGACATGGAATGAGCCAAAAACAGTTTACAAAAGCTGTTTTTTTCCCTGGTAGTAACTCTTGGTGTCACTCCACAGAATTAGATGTTCTCCTTTTTGCTGTAATCAAACACAGAACGTGTGTTAAAATGTCATGCTGTAGCATACAACATGGGGTCAAGAGGAATGTTTGACAGGAGTAGTCAGCTTCGGCCAGTGCTGCAAAGTGATGTTAATGGCTACTGTCGTGTAACTTTAACGTGAATATATTCACAGTATTGTTGTTAGCTGCTGAAGCCAACACAAAGAAAGACTGATTGTGGTGACAGGTTAATCTGTTGTGTAGCTTGAGGTATAGGTTAGGTTGGAAGGTAATAGTTTGATTGAGAGTTGGAGAAGCCAAAGAGTGATCTGTAGCTTTGCGTGAGGTCTAGGGTAGGTTGTAAGGCTACTGTTTAGTTGTGTGGGGACTGAAACAAATGTGATACTAAAAAACCTGGCCATGCTCACAGACTGATCTATAGTTTACTCTGTTTCAAAAGATTGCCAATAACATCACATTACAGTACCCGCATTGTTTATGGCATTTGTCACACATTTCCTATGTCACTGGTCTAAGCCAACAACTGGTGTCGAACATTCCTCTATAACCCAGCAAGTTTCTTTTTGTAACTGAGTAATTTGTGATATAATAATCTATGCCTGTTGATTAACATTCATGTCTGACTCAGACTGAAGAATTTTTGGCTAGAGTGTGCTTGAAAATTTGATTATGCTGATAAACTAGCTAGGTTGCAAGGTGGTGATATGGTAGTGAATTGGGGATGCCATTGAATGTGAACGCAAAATAAAGGCCATTAATTTTCTTTGTGAGGATCCACATCCTGTAGATACTTAGATTAGATTCAGTTTTTGCAGTTTTTGTTCCATAGACCCAAAAATGAGACGATTCTCATGGATGTGGAAAAAGTCAGAAAATATAACATAAAACATTTGAATATATTACTCACTACCCTGATCATGTGCCTGTCAGAATAGGTGAATACATTACAGTAAACTGAGTGTAAACGTTCTTTATTCAAATTGTGTGTTTTGACCATAGGCTAAGTCATTTTCAGGAATACGCAAGACGTCACATATTGGGATTATTGAATATTTTTACTCTACACATACAAAACCGGACATATCCCATAGTTATGTTGGGAATGAATCCACATAAATAAGTTACAGTGTCACATGTGGCACGTTGGTAACTGTAATCTTAAGTACTGCAGCTTGACAGCTCACAGCAGCTGTTGCAAAATAAAGGTTTTGCTAACAGACTGATCTGTAGTGCAGCATGTTAATGTTGGTGCCATATTTTGTGCACTTTTCATAATTGAAACTAAAACTGCAAGATAAATTCAGGAAACCAACCTTAGATAATTAAGAAGTCTCCAATGAGTATTTTGATGCATGTCATATAAAGTATGAAAAATCCAAGAGGGTCCACTACAGAACTTGTACTGTGTTTTTCATTGAATAAGATGATTAGTATCAAAATGTACATATTTCTTGTGTTTAGAGATAAAGGGGAGACATATTTTTGGATAGATAATAAATCAACATTTCAGAATAATGCTATTTTTAGCCATTTTGTTAGGTAATCAACTTATTTTGTTTACAGTTTTACTCATGTCTTGAAAATGAAGGACGAGTTCCCAATTATGAAGAACTGGTTGATGGTGTTGTGCTATATGAAGTACTTCTACAAATGTAAGTATGTCTCATTTTGGTATATAGAGGATGAACTTTGGAGAATTTTTCATTGACCAACTCTGCAGTGTCTTGTTAGTTCTTGAAACGGCACTAATGCCACACCTGCTTTTTGTTCTTATTTTCTTCATTATCTTTCTTTATTATGATTTTTTATCTTATTGTATTCCACCTGTTTTCAGACATGTAAATTGCTAGTAGTTCAAATCATTTTATTGATATGATTTCAAAGTACGTTAGGAAACCACAAAAAATTCGTTGCAGTTCACCTTTTTGTCAGCAGCCAGAATCGCTAAAAATGTGTTAATTTCTTTGTGAAAAGGGCGTCATTGGGGGTAATTAATAATAAAACTTACTTATATGCTTTGTGGAGCATTGTTGGCAGCGCTCTCTATAATGTGTGATGGGATTGCCCAGGGATATAATGATGGCTGGGTTCAGTTCATGAAAGAATAGTCTGCAAGAACATTCTTTATCAGTGACTTTAAGAATTACTCGTGTCTTAATCTAACCACAATTTGGTAATGTAAATACATTTGGAGAAAAAAAGACACTCACCAGTGTGTTGTAGAACTGTCACTCACTTACTGTGGTGGTGAAAATTTAAACTAATCTTTCATGTCTCAATTAACCTACATCCACATGATGCTCTGTATATTTTACAAAATGCTGAAGAGTAATAAACAAAGTCTTAATAACACAAACAACAAAAGTTTCAATTTTTATGCTAACAATACATTACCTTTTTCTTCACCTTTCGTAGGCTACTACAAAAATCCTTCCATTCACTACATGAAACTTATCAGCCTACTGGTATCTTCAGTAGACACAAAGTATAAATGTCTGTTGTGGTTCTATTCATAACGTACACCCTGATTCATTGTATGGCTACAATTAGGGGCCATTGCTGTTGGAGGTAAAGATCGTAATTTAGTTTAGTGGTTGTAAATCATTCAGTGTGCCACTGCACTGATGTCTTCTGAGTTGTTAATTAACTGTTCATTACTTGTCATTAATAAGTAGGAAAGTGAAGTAACAATAACTAATTGCACATATTTTCAGTAATTATTAATAATTCCTGATCACAACATTTGTGAATAGTGAAACTTATTGACAGATTAAAAGGAGAAAAAATACATATTGTGCAAGCCTGTCTCTGCACTCCTGTCTTGGACTTTTTTGTTATTGCTCTACCTTCTCCAGATGAAGCTGTGTCAATGTCTCTACTTTCAGCAAAGAAAGTGTAAACTGTTAATTTTTCCACACTTCTTACTTTCTGCAGTTTTTTTGTTTTGTAGAATATTGGACAAATATCACTGTGCACAGCACATGAGTCTGACTGTGGCTGTATATCTGTCTCACAATTGTACATCTGTTTCATTATCAGTTACAGTGGTGGATATTGATTTTGGTGGGCCACAGTTAAACCAGATGATAAATTCCAAGCACTGAGCATTCTTTGATTCAGACAATGTGATATCCACTGACAACTTTGTGAAATGAAATAGACTTCAAATAGGTGGAAGTAAATGTAAAACACACACCATGACAATGCAAAAAGCCTTCAGTAGGTGCTGTAACAAAACCGTATTGTAAGACCTCTTCCAAAAACTTTTATCAATTTTGAACAAATGTGCAGTTTGCCACTGGCACAGAAATTGTGGACCAGACAGATGTTGATACAAGAATTGAAACAGACAAATGTTAATTCTGCCACAAATATTCCCTCAAAAAAGTCAGCAGAAGTTGTTAGCATACAGTTGCCATACCACTAAAATGACTGAGCGATGTGGCACAATGGTTAGCACACTGGACTCGCATTCTGGAGGATGATGGTTCAAACCCACATTCAGCCATCCAGACTTATGTTTTCCGTGATTTCCCTAAATCACTTCAGACAAATACTGGGATCGTTCCTTTGAAAGGGCACGACTGACTTCTCTCCCCATCCTTCCCTAATCCAATGGGACCCTTGACCTTGCTGTTTGGTCGTCCCCCCACCCCCACCCCCCCCTCCCCCCAAATTAACCAACCAACCACTACAATGAATGATGTAAATGAAAAGCAGTTGAATTTGCTAAATCTTAAATTCCCAACTTCCAGTGAAATCCGTGGCTTATTACATACAATTATATGAGTTACTTCTTTTCATATCAAATTTACATAGAATCCACAGAATTTTACCAGTGATTGGAGAAGAGCAACAAAGGTAACAACTGACTTACAAAACTACCATCCTGTAACACTCACTTCTATTTGTTGCAAACATCTCGAACAAATGTTGACTTTGAACATAATGACTTACCTGGAATAAAATAACCTTATTCACAGCAGTGAGCATGGGTTCCATTAATGCCAGTTGTGCTATGTCAACTTGCACTCTGCACATGATATTTTGGAAGCTGTGGTTAGAGGAAGGAGCAGGTGGATTCAACTTTTAGTAGACTTTTAAATAGGTTTTACTTTAGTATCACACTGATGCTTAAAAGTACACATTATCTTCACGCTTCAATGGTGTCATACTTGGAACATACTTAGCACATCAGTGCACTACAGACAAATTTTTTGATTAGTGGAATATGTCAGTCTTAAATCTAGTGTCGTGCATGTGGACTGCTGAGTTGCTTTTGAAGAGAGTGGAGTTCTTTGTATTGAAACAGTTATGAGAAAAATGTGTTGAGAAGCAGTGAGCAGTGGTAAGTATTCCCAGCTGGCTAAGTGGTTTGCATCAAGAGACTGTTAGACCAACTCAACTAATGATTCTAATCACTCTTTACTGAGCAAGAAAAGAGTTACCACAAGAGACAATTCCATATGGCATGATAGAATGCAAAATAAGCTTTCTTTGTGACCGTTTGGCCTCCAGAAATAGAGTGTACTCTTAATGCAAGTGCAGCTTTCTTCACAGTTTGAAGTAAGTAATGTTTCCAGTGTAGGCATGATGGACGTGGTAGAATTATGGGCAAATTTTAAACACATTGTAACTCATGCATTGGACAAGTATGTGCCGAAAATGTGGGTTACGGACAGAAAAGACCCACCATGGTTTAACAGTGCAATTCGGAGAATGCTCAGGAAGCAAAGGCAGTTGCACTCGTGGTACAAGAAAGATCGGGAGAATGAGGACAGGCAAAAGTTAGTAGAGATTCGTGCTGATGTAAAAAGAGCGATGCGCGAAGTATTCAACCACTACCACCATCATACCTTAGCAAAAGATCTTGCTGAAAACCCAAGGAAATTCTGGTCTTACGTAAAATTGGTAAGCGGGTTGAAGGCTTCCATCCAGGCACTCACTGATCAGTCTGGCCTGGCAACGGAAGACGGCAAAACGAAAGCTGAAATTTCTAATTTAGGATTTGAGAAATCTTTCACACAGGAGGATAGTACAAACATACTGCCGTTTGAGTCTTGTACAGATTCCTGTATGGAGGACATAGTGATAGACATCCCTGGGGTTGTGAAGCAGCTGAATGGGTTGAAAATAAATAAATCGCCAGGTCCTGATGGGATTCCAATTCAGTTTTACAGAGTACTCTACTGCATTGGCTCCTTATTTAGCTTGCATTTATCGTGAATCTCTTGCCCAACGTAAAGTACCGAGCGAATGGAAAAAGTGCAGGTGATGCCTGTATATAAGAAGGGTAGAAGGATGGATCCTCAAAATTACAGACCAATATCCTTAACATCGGTTTGTTGCAGGATTCTTGAACATATTCTCAGTTCATATATAATGAATTTCCTTGAGACAGAGAAGTTACTGTCCATGCATCAGCATGGCTTTAGAAAGCATCGCTCCTGCGAAACGCAACTCGCCCTTTTTTCACATGATATCTTGCGAACCATGGATGAAGGGTATCAGATGGATGCCATATTCCTTGACTTCCGGAAAGTGTTTGACTCGGTGCCCCACTGCAGACTCCTAACTAAGGTACGAGCATATGGGATTGGTTCCCAAGTATGTGAGTGGCTCGAAGACTTCGTAAGTAATAGAACCCAGTACGTTGTCCTCAATGGTGAGTGTTCGTCGTAGGTGAGGGTATCATCTGGAGTGCCCCAGGGAGGTGTGGTAGGTCCGCTGTTGTTTTCTATCTACATAAATGATCTTTTGGAAGGGTGGATAGCAATGTGCGGCTGATGATGCTGTGGTGTACGGGAAGGTGTCGGCGTTGAGTGACTGTAGGAGGATACAAGATGACGTGGACACGATTTGTGATTGGTGTAAAGAATGGCAGCTAACTCTAAATATAGATAAATGTAAATTAATGCAGATGAATAGGAAAAAGAATCCTGTAATGTTTGAATACTCCATTAGTAGTGTAGCGCTTGAGACAGTCACGTCGATGAAATATTTGGGCGTAACATTGCAGAGCCTATATAAGGCAACAAGTGTGTGATGCAGTTGTTAGATTGGTTGCTGCTGCTACAATGGCAGGTTATCAAGATTTAAGTGGGTTTGACCGTGGTGTTATAGTCGGCGCATGAACGATGGGACACAGCATCTCCAAGCTAGCGATGGAGTGGGGAGTTTCCATACAACCATTTCACAAGTGTACCATGAATATGAGGAATTCGGTAAAATATCAAATCTTGCCTTCAATAAATGTCAGTGTGCAGACCATTCAACGAAACATCATCGAAATGGGCTTTTGGAGCTGAAGGCCCACTCTTATACCCTTGATGACTGCACAACACAAAGCTTTATGCCTCGCCTGGGCCCGTCAACACTGACATTGGACTGGAAACATGTTGCCTGGTCAGACAAGTCTCGTTCCAAATTGTACCTAGTGGATGGACATGTACGGGTATGGAGACAACCTCATGAATCCAAGGACCCTGCATGTCAGTGGGGAGACTGTTCAAGCTGGTGGAAGTTCTGTAATGGTGTGGGGCATGTGCAGTTGGAGTGATATGGGACCCCTGATGTGGTTAGATACGACTCTGACAGTGACACGTGCATAAGCATCCTGTCTGATCACTTGCATCCATTCACGCCCATCATGAATTCCAGCGCACTTGGGCAATTCCATCAGGACAATGCAACATCCCTCATGCCCAGAATTGCTACAGAGTGGCTGCAGGAACACTCTTCTGTGTTTAAACACTTCCACTACCCACCAAACTCCTCAGAGATGAAGCATATCTGGGATGCCTTGTAATGTGCTGTTCAGAAGAGTACTGCACCTCCTCGTACTCTTACAGGTGTTTGAACAGCCCTGCGGGATCCATGGTGTCAATTCCCGTGAGCAGTACTTCAGACATTAGTCAAGGTCATGCCATGTTGTGTTGTGCCACTTCTGCGTGCTTGCGGGGGCCCTACATGATATTAGGCCGGTATATCAGTTTCTTTGGCTCTTCAGTGTATGACTGCCATTATAGGTTGATTGTAGCATAGACCAAGATATACATTCATCATTCCAGTTACCTACTTGTATGTGTTATTTCCAATTTTGGTGAAAATTCTGATTTTGTGGTTGAATCTAACCTAATAGAACAAAATACTAGTGAACTTTATGTATGAACCATAGCAAATTGTGAACAAGCATTCTGATTGGCTAATGGCTGCTGGCAACTGATGCACAGTTTGTTGCATTCACTTCCCATCTTTCAACACATGAACTATACCAACATTATTTCAACACAGTAGCTGCCGACACTGTAAGTGCACTTTTACCAAATGTCTTGTGGGTTTTTGTGGCTAGTTAGTTAATTAGTAACATGTTCCATGGATTTTCAACAATAAATCATAATAATGTGGAACAAGTCGTTATAGATTCACATTGCAAATTATTTTGTACATATGGTTACATTCTGAACATTTCTATTTTTTTTATTAAAAGGAGGAAAAATACATACAGATGTGAGTTAGTAATTTCTGTCCACCGCCTTTTACACATTACAATAATAGAAATTCTTCTATGGAGTTGTCAAATAGAAAGTTTCACAGTTTGTTATCAAATTTTACTTTGCTATATCTCAGACTTATTATATCACTGGGTAAATGATTAAAAATTTTTGTTGCAGCATTGTGCACCCCTTTTTGTGCTAAAGACAACCTTAATGGGGAGTAATGAATGCCATTTTTCCTTCTGGTATTGTAATTATGTACCTCATTGTTTCTCTAGAACTGTAGTGGATTATTTACACAAACTTCACGAGGCAATAAATATAATGTGAAGCAGTAGTCAGAAACCCCAACTCCTTAAACAGATGTCTATGAGATGGTCTTGGGTGAGCACCACATATTATTCTTACAGCACATTTTTGTGCAATGAAGTCTCTCTCTCTTAAAGATGAGTTACCCCAGAACATTATACCTTACGACATTATTGAATGGAAATATGCAAAATATATCAGCTTACTGATTGGTCTCTCCCCAAGACTTGCAATGATTCTGAGCACAGATGTGGGTGAACTAAATTGTTTTAGGAGTTCTAAAATGTAGTTTTTCCAGTTTAAATTTTCTTCAATATGGATCCCTAAAAACTTTGAAGTTTCCACCGTATTTAATATTTCCTCACCATATGTTACACTTATCATTGGTGTAGTACTTCTAGACATGCAAAACTGAATATGTTAGATCTTTCTAAAATTGACGGTGAGACTATTTGCAGAGAACCAATCAATGATACCTTTAAGAACTTTGTTTACCATTTCTTTTGCTTGGATTGATAACAATACTAGTGTCATCTGCAACAAGAACTTATTGTGCTTGTTTTATACTAGACAGAAGATTGTTTACATATATGAGTAACAGTAATGGACCGAAGATTGAACCTTGGGGAACCCCATATGTGATTTCTCCCCATCAGAATTATGTCCCTGGACTTGAATTACTAAGTACAACTTTCTGCATTCTTTTGGTTGGATATGACATTATCCATTGGTTGCCTATACAATCAATCCCATAAAATGTTACTTTATCTAGGCAAGTACTGTGATTCACACAGTCAAGTGCCTTAGTGAGGTCACAGAAAATACGAACTGGTGCTGTTTGATTATTTAATGCATGTAAAATCTGATGGGTGAACAAGTAAGCTGCATTCTCAGTAGAGCAACCCTTCTGAAACCCAAATTGTGATTTGCTAGGGATATTGCTAAGGTGGGATACTATTGTAGAATACATCACTATCTCAAAAATTTTTGAGAACGATGTCAGCAGTGAAACAGGTCGGTAATTATTGACATCTCTCTTATCAACTTTCTTAAAGGGGGGTTTTGTAATGGCATATTTCAGCCTCTCTGAAAAGATGCCTTGAGTTAGTGATGCAGTACATACTTCAAATAAGACTGGGCGTATCACATGGGAACAAATTTTTCATACTGTATTGGAAACACCATCGAAACTGGATGAGCTTTTATTTTTGAGAGAATGTATAATTTTCTTAATTTCAGAAGGAGAAGTTGGTGATATATTCATATGATTGAATTTTATGAGACTTAACATTTTCAACATAATGCTGTGATTTCGTCCTTGGACTGTTTGTCCCTAAACTTTTTACTATGTTTAAGAAATGATTGTTTAATGCATTTGCTATGTGTGACTCATCATTTGTAGCCCTTCCATTCAGTTCAATAGTGCTGTTGTGTTGTTCTGTGGCTGGTTGTCTTGTCTCTTGCTATACTTCATTCCATATTGCTTTAAGTCTGTTGTTGGAAGTACTGATTTCTGACATTATGTGCATGTTATTTGATTTTTTTAATAACCTTTCTTAGCAATTGTGAGATTTTTTTGTAGTGTGAAACTACTGCAGGTTCTTACCAGAAGATACATTTCCTGTTTATTTTCACACGATACCTTAATATCTCTTGTAATTGATGGTTGTTTACCTGGCTGTTTAGTGTCCTTTCTGATTAGCTTATGCGGAAAGCTGTTTGCAAATAATATGAATTTATCATGGAGTAGATAAATTACATCCCAGATTGTCTCCTGTAAACTATTCTTAAAAACATTCGTCCTGGAACATTAATTATTCTAACTGATTTCCACTGAGAAGTATCCATACTGTAAGGCATTATGTTATTTTCATAACTAACTATGCATCATGAACAGAGAGAGCATTTGTTACTGAGTAAACAGTTATTTTCTTACTTTTGAACTTCGTCTTTATCCACCCATATTGTAAAGATAACTACTGAGACCAAATTGTAGGATCCAAATAAGGTTTCCAGATCATTTTCTGTACCAGAATCCTTTAGAAAATCTATGTTGAAGTCACCACATAGTATTAACTGCTTGCTGCTGTCTGACAGATAGCACCATAAGGAATCCAAATTCCTCATAAAAAGTTCAAAATTTCCCAATGGGGATTTATATACAGTTATAATTAAAAGTGAACTATTTTTCAGCATTAATTCACAAGTGCACAGTTCTATGTGCTGATCACAATGTTTTTGAACTTGTGTTCTGTCTTAATATATGTAACAACTCCTCCTTTTCCTGTGTTATTTCTGTTGTGACTCGCCAATCTTTGAAAGTGCTGCCGCACAGTTACGCTCGTCCTCTACATGCGGCGCTGTCTGCCAGCCATGCAGCAGCAGTGCCACCTGAGTGGCCAGCCAGCCAGTGGCCGCTAGACTCGAACTCAGTTATGATTTGACTGTTAAAGTGTACACACGTCGTACTCTGTTTACTTGATCTGTAACTTTCATGTATTGCGTCTTCCTTGAAATATATTTGTTCAACTTGAAGTCGCGGGCGCAGACTATATGTACCTGGCGCGCCAACGTCCGAGGGCTTCCCCGCGGTCATTTCCGGTGCAGTTCTCCTCTTGCTACCTGCGACGGTCGTTCGCTGCAGTACGGGAAGCCAGGATCCATTTACCTTAAGGATTTCCTATTTCTTGTTCAAACTGTTCGCGTGTTTTTGTATTTCTACAGCTTCTCAGAACAAGCACGTGTGATAGTGCTTTTCTACAGCCAGAACTTCCGTGTCGGCGAATTTTATTGCGTGGTCGGTCTCATTCAGAGCGTGCTCTGCCACGGCCGATTTCTCCACCTGCCCCAACCTGCAATGTCGCTTATGCTCATTGTTCCTGGTGTTAATGGATCGTCCAGTCATTCCGACATGTGCATGATATACAGTATATTCCCAACATTGCAAGTGGATCTCTTTTCTCCTTCGCCTATCTAAGACACTGTAGAAATACAAAAAGATGCGAACAGTTTGAACAAGAAAGAGGAAAGCCTTAAGGTAAATGGATCCTGGCTTCCCGTACTGCAGCGAATGACCGTCGCAGGTAGCAAGAGGAGAACCGCACCGGAAATGACCGCGGAGAAGCCCTCGGATGTTGGCGCGCTAGGTACATATAGTCTCCGCCCGCGAGCTCGGCTCCAGTTCACCACCGGCAATGGAGGGTGAAGCTTTGACAATTACAGCCACTCGTGCTGGCGAAACGTCAGAAAAATCATTAGATGAACGTCGGCCGAAGAACCCGAGACAGAAGCCAATAGGCAGTTTGTCAACAAGTGACCACGAAAGCCTTAACAATTTTGTATTTTGGTTTTGATAATTTCTTCGATTTATGAAAAACTGTGATTTTTGGTAATTAATTTTTATTTATGCATTTTTGCAGTGACCCTGAACCTGTACATCATGGTGTTGTGCCTAGTGTGGGCAGTGCCGTGCAGAGAATTAGAAACTTGGATATTATCATTAGGAACATCAAGACACTCTATGAGGTAACAAAATATTTAATTTCTATTAAATGCTGTGTAGTATCTCCATCATATTACCTCTTTTATTGATATATAGATTAATTTAACTTTTATTTGAAATACATCATATTTCATTTAAGCATGAAAAAAGTGAATGCTATACAAAATTGAAAACAATAGTTAAATGCTATTCAGAGTTATTCATTAGCAATAGTTAATTTTATTTAAGTGAAATATTCCTGTTTTCAGTTAACAACTGAGCAGCAAGTAGTTGAAAAATAGAAAGTGGCATGAAGTTGCCAAAGTAGAAAGGTCTGTAAGGAAGTAGGCAGGAGAAATGTCTGTTTTGAATGTAGGCAAGGAAGAGAAAAAAAAAACCTATCACAAAACAAATTGAAGCACGAGTCCAGTGACAGTGGATACAGTCCTAATAGCAAAACAGATATTGTCCAAGATATTGACAGTTTGTTATAAAAAATGCCCTGACATCACTGTAGGACACTGCTATATGTAAACACTGAAGTGGCATCTGGCCTTTTATCAGCTCGCTTGGCTGGCTCATGTTGTACACTGCAACAGTATCCCCGACAGACATTGTACAATTACACAGATTGATGATATATTTTCTCTATCAGCCTCTGGATGAGCTACTAGTTCCCTTTGTCTTGGAGCTGAAAATGTTCCGGTTGAGGTGAGGAAGGGTACCTCAAATTTGATGTTTCAGACCTGGTGCCCACTGAGTGGAGTAGTTAGTTTGTTGTCAGCTGCTGGTTGACTGTCTTATGATGTGGACCATCGCCTGAAGGGAGGCTGAAGTATACTGGCTGAGTGGGAGAGCTGGTGGCATCTGGCCCAGATGATAGGAACACAACTGATTCTGGTGTTGTCCCAGTTGGCCCTGGGATGTCGCAACCATCGCTAGGTGATAGCTGTGACTAGCCATGACAACTCTTTTGATCTGTTCTAGTGTGGCCCTAAATTTGTATGTCCTCACTTGAATGTCAACTTTGGACAGTGTGGTGTTATCCCCTTAGTCTGTTGGCAGAAACAGCAGAATGAGGAGTGTACGGTGAGGGCAGCAGTGAAGTGGCTCATCCAGGCAATGGCCATGAGTGTTGCTCGAAAATTATTTCAAGCTTCTTTACAAGTGACCTCACACAACTGTTTACGCATTTAAATTTTAAAAACACATAAAGACAGCTGCTGTAAATTTTGGTTCATTCTCAGTTAGAAGGATATGGGGTGTTCCTTCAAGGGGAGAGATGTTTAGTGAATTCATCATAGTGTTGACTGACGGTAAGCTGTACCTTGACACATGAGAAATGGGGGTGTGAATTTATTACAGTGAGTCATATGGCTTCCAAAAGAGATCCAGCAAAATCAAATGTTCTGTAGATTTTGTTGACTCTAGCCATGTGGATAATATTTGGGGACACAAATGCAGTGTTACAAAGCAGTTGCAATAACAAGCATACATATTTCATTTTCAAATGTGAAAATGTCTTTTTTAGCTTGCAATTGGTGGTGTTTTGCAAAATATTGACAAAGCCAAGGATGTCATGCTGTCAATAGCATTACTGGTCAACCTTGTTGTGTATAAATGTTGTGCTTTGTGGAGAAGTGGATCTTGCCTTATAGTTGTTGATACATCATGAGATATGTTGCAGGAATTCTTCTGAGGTTTGGATGACATGATAAAATATTTGGGAGCATACAGTTTCTCTCCTATCAAATACTGGATCAGGTCCCATAGACAATCTAGGTAATGCATCTGCATTTTTCATGTGAATATTGTTGAGATGGGCCGTAACAACTGAAATATTGAAAATTTTACAAATAGAAAGTATTTTGCAGGAACTAGTGTGCACAGTTTACATAAAATATGTCCATCTTATGTAAACAGATGTACTACTGTGTGCTGTGTTTTTGTAATGTAACAAGCATCTATGAATGATATATTTGTGGGCATGGCCATTTGCACGAGGTGCTTTATATTTTTAAATATTTTCGATGTGACAGACCTTTTATAATGTGCTTATTTTCATCCACGTGTCAACTTGGCATGAGCTCCAATGTAAAATGAACATGCTTCATAACAAAAAGACTCTTTTAAGACCTGAAGATGACAGCAAAGCCTATCAAAACCGGTTATGTTAAATAAAGAAATATTTATGCAATCTTGGCTGCTAAATATTTTTATTGAACAACAAAGAAACACAGTCCAAAGAATTACACAGTTTGTAATGAAAGGAACACTGACATCAGAACTGTTATAGATAAAGAGGAAGTGGCTTAAAACAGGCTATGGCCAGCCTTTTAACTGCCCTGGTAGCTGCCTCACATGGCACCTTGCCACAGATCTTAAGCAAGGCCACTGACAGTGTTTCTGTTAGACATTGTAGCAGATTGATGATATCTTTTACATATTCACATCTGATGGGTCTATTAAAGTGTAATTAGTCTATTACACAGATACATTTGTTCCATGTTCTAGGCTGATATGGCTGGTACTTGGTTATTGTCAAATAGTGTGCAATGCAAAGGTAGATCATCCAGTTACTGGATGCACTGTACACTGCAACATTCATTTTGAAATCTTATATTCGAGCCATCTGGGTGCTCCCTCATTACATCCTGTGTATACTTGGTAGGTGGATGCGCTCTCTCCATTGCATAGTTACTCCACTAGCTCACCTGGATTAGGTTTTCACTAACTGAACATTCTATCTGAATCTACTACTGCTAACTGTCCCCTGCTTCACTGTACCTATTTGCACCCATGTCACTTAAATTTACATCCACTGTTTAGTCAAAAAGTGACAAACATAATTTTATAACATTGCTTTTTTAATGCTTGATTTCATTACTTCCTTTCTCTTTATTGTTTACGCGTAAATGCTTCATACACTGATAAATCAGCTTTTTAATGCTTAGTTTCATTGCTTCCTTTCTCTTTATTCTTTATGTTCAAATGTTTCATACACTGATAAACCAAAATATTATGACTAGTGCCCAGTGCAAATCTGAATGCCTCTTGCTGATGTTGCAGGAACACACTGTGGTGATGACAGCTTACACAGAGGTGACAAAAGTCATGGGATACCTACTTTTGTCCAGCATAGTGCAGAAAATGGACATGACATAGGCTCAATAAGTCACTGGAAGCCCCCTGTAGAAATATTGAGTGGTGCTGCCTCTATAGCCATCCATAACTGCGAAAGTGTTGCCAGTACAGGATTTTATGCCTGAACTGACCTCTCGATTATGTCCCATAAATGTTCGATGGGTTTCATGTCGGGCGATCACAATGACCAAATGATTCGCTCGAATTGTCCAGAATGTTCTTCACACCAGACTTAACAATTGTTGCCCAGTGACATGGCACATTATCATCCACAAAAATTAAGCCCATGAATGTCTGTAAATAGTCTCCAAGTAGCCGAACAGAATTATTTCCAGCAATGATCGGTTCAGTTGGACCAGAGGACCCCATCCATTCCATGTAAATACAGCCCACACCATTATGGAGCCACCGCCAGCTTGCACTGTGCCTTGTTGACAATTTCGATCTATGACTGTGTGGGGCCTGCACCACACTTGAACCCTACCATCAGCTCTTTTCAACTGAAATCGGGATCCATCTGACCAGGCCACAATTTTCCAGTCATCTAGGGTTCATCCAATATGCTCATGAGCCCAGAAGAGGTGCTGCAGGAGATGTCATGCTGTCAGCAGAGGCACTCGTGTCGATCATATGCTGCCATAGCCCATTAATGCCAAATTTTGCCACACAACCAATGGGTAACTTCATCATATGTCACACATTGATTTCTGTGGTTATTTCACACTGTGTTGCTTGTCTGTTAGCACGGACAGTGCTATGCAAATGCCGCTGCTCCCAATCGGTAAGTGAAGGCCGCCCAGCCCCTGCATTGCCCATGGTGAGAGGTAATGCCTGAAATTTGGTATTCTCTGCGTGCTCTTGATACTTTGGATCTCAGGATATTGAATTCTCTAACAATTTCTGAAATGCAATGTTCCAGACATCTAGCTCCAAACTATTATTCTGTGTTTAAAGTCTGTTCATTCCCTTTGTGCAGCCATAATCATGTCAGAAACCTTTTCACTTGAATCACCTGAGTACAAATGACAGATCTGCCAATGCACTGCCCTTTTGTACGTTGTGTACGCAATCCTGTCACTGTCAGTGTCTGTGCATATCACTGTCCCATGACTTTTGTCACCTCAGTGTATAAGCAGTGCAGAGATGAATGGACAATCATTCTAGCAATGACACAGGCTGTAGTTGGGAAGTCCATTGACATAAGTGAATTTGACAAAGGGTGGATTTTTATGACTGGGAATGAGCACCTCGTAGATGGTAAAGCTGGTAGGCTGCTATTGTGAACATTTGTGGAAAGTGATTGAAAGCTGATGAAACCATGAGTAGGTATCACCTTCTCACAGAACATGGAGGTCGGTGACTTGCCAACTCAGTAAGCAAGATAGGCAATGATTTGTTACCTATCTGATGACAGAGTACAAATATGGTGCAAGCACAAGTGTTTCAGAGTACACTGTTCAGCACACATTGTTGAACATCTGGTTCCCATGTTGAATCAATAGATTGTAAATTAAAATTGTAGTAGGCATGGTATCATCAAGACTGGACTGCAAATTATGATTGTAGAGGGCAAGGTATCATCAAGATTGGACCGTGGATCAATAGAAATGTGTCGCCTGGTTGGATGAATCGTGCTTCTTGTTACACTAAGGTGCGCGTCGTGTATCTTGGCGGCCGAGTTTAGGTTCGTTCTGCGTATTTGACGTCACAAATCACAGTCAGCCAATGAACAGAGAACGACGTTGCCAGATCTCGACTGCAGTGCAGAGCACGGACGAGTGTCTTCAATTTTAGAAACGTTCAGTCATAAATGAAGTAATTGAACAAAAGCAATGTCTTGATAGCAGACTTTCTTTTATAGAAAGTTTGGAAAAAGCATTCTTTACACCAATTGCTTCATATTCTATTAATTAATTAAACCAAACAAACAATAAGCCTCCTAATTCAGGCGATAGCAAGGAAAGGTGTTTGTATCAGTCTCACGAACCGCTTTTTCGCAATAAAGAACAGCGGTAATTGTTTATTTCCTATTGTACTTCGACGCAACGTGAGTAATTCATAGTCATCCCAACAGTGTTTGTCGGTATTTTGCAAACGTTTAGAGTGCTCCAGGAGATGCCAGAAATGAGTAGCTGCGTTGGCGTAATGGTTAAGGTGTTGGGCTGCTAATCGGAAGATTCTGAGTTCAAGGCTTGTTGCATACTAAATATTTTATTTATTTAAAAACAATAGCGAAGTGTCTTACTTAATGAATTTTATTCGTTTGAATGTAATGTTTTGAAATTTCCTGTGCTTCATTATAATCATAATAAGTTTTCAGTTTTTGTAATTTTCTCCTCCAATATTTCTTTTCACAGCAATTAAAAACAACGAAAAGGCACACATACAATATTCATGTTATCTGTTTTGTTTCTATATCGCCTCTTCCGCAGTTGCTGTTTTACTATTCATATTGAGATATATTCTTTTGCGGCAGTATTAAAAGTATTATTTAGAGCAGAATTTCGGCTCGTACGTTGCCGAGCTATTTGATTGTCTGACGGAATTCTTTGCTTCGCTGCTTTGGCAACATCATATTCAATGGTTTCGTCGACTGATCTATGTTTTGGCAAGTATTTGCTGTCCGTTGTGACAAAAACAAAATGTTTGCGCACTGTGCCTCACTGGCAGTATATTTTAGTTTTATGTTTTATTAGGTCCAAAATTCAGTTTTGTGTACTTCGCCAACTTCGTTTTAATCAGAACGTTTTAGAAAAAAGCGAAATGACTCTGGTATAAAGAAAGTTTTGTTACAGTTGCTAAAGATAGAATATTTCCCAATTTATAAACACTGTTTATGTTATAAAGGGTGTTCATTTTATGGGGACATTGAAATCTCTTGAAAACAACACACAGAGCCAAAAGAAATCATAATGGAAATTAGTTCCTCCCGGAAGGGGACATCCAATTATAACAAATTTGACTACAAATTCGTCGAATTTGGTATCATTGGATGTCCTCCTCTGAGACAAAAAAAATTTAGTTATAAATTTGTTTGATCCGATGTGTAGATTTGCGGATATTTCAATGTCTCCAATTAAAATGAACACTCTGTATAGTTGGAACCATGAACGACTGCGGTCGATTTAAGGCTCGTTCTACGCACCTGACGTCACGCATCCGCTGACAGCCAATGAGTGTTCAGTAGTTTTCTGAACGGTCTGCTGGGAATGTCTTGGCGAGTGCGAGTGTTAAATGTGATTGTAGTTATTCTTTGGAGAATTTTTATCGCATTTGTTGCAAGTTGTCATGGCTGATAATGGTGGTAAGCGACAAACTCTCCATAAACAGGCGAGGGACATAATTTACTGGATTCACGCGTTTTTCAAGCGCGAAGCAGAAAATGGTGGACCTATCACGGATGTCGCCAGATCTCAGGAACGCACTGCAGAAGCGACAGGCGTTAGCTTGAGAACCGTTCAGCGGATTGCCAATGAAGGAAAGTTATCTACGGAGACCTGTGGAAGCCCACTTTTCAGATCGCCAGGGAAATATCGCACTCGTGAGAGGACTGTACCTAATTTAGATAATTTCGACAAAGATGTTCTAAGACGAGAAGTGCTCAACATGTACAACACAGGCGAATTTCCTACTGTAAAAAAAATCACTGTGAAAATGCGTGAAACCATAAATTTTAAAGGTATCATGACTTCAATGAATAGAATACTTAAAAACATTGGATTCAAATATGTACATACAAATGACGGAAGAAAGTTTTTAATGGAACGTAGTGATATCGCTGCTTCAAGGGCACAGTTCTTAAGACGTATTATTGAAGTAAGAAAATCAGGGAATAAGAACATTTTTTTCTTGGACGAAACATGGGTGAACCAAAATCACACAAGGAAAGCGTGTTGGAAAATGAGTGATGGTTCGGGTGGGTTTAAAGTACCAGTTGGTAAAGGTGGATGAATAATTGTGCTTCACGCTGGTTCTGCTTCTGGATTCATTCCAGAAAGCAAATTAGTGTTCCGGGCAAAAAAGAGAAATTCAGGGGATTATCATTCCGAAATGAACTCTGAGACATTTAAATTGTGGTTTAGGAATCAGTTTCTCCCTTACTTGCCTGCAAACTCGGTGATTGTAATGGACAATGCGAGTTATCACTCTGTTGTTGTTGACAAGACACCCACAACAAGTACAAAAAAAGCCGATATCATGTTATGGCTTGCAAGTAAAAATATTCCACATACTGCCAACCAAACTCGTGCTGAAATGTTGAATCTTGTAGTGCTTCATAAGCCTCGCACAAAAGTTTATGAAATCGATTGTATTGCACAGGAACATGGACACACAGTTTTGCGTTTGCCACCGTACCATTGCCAATACAATCCGATAGAGTTAATTTGGGCACAAGTGAAAGGGTATGTCGCAGAACGAAACGTGACATTTAAAATTGCCGATACAGAAAGGCTTCTGCACGAAGCACTTGACAGAATTACTTCTTCAGCATGGGCTGAATGTGTTCGGCATGCACAAAGGCTACAGGAGGAGGACATGGACAGGGAAATTGTAATTGACAATCTGCTTGAACCCATCGTCATAACTCTAAGACCTGATGATTCGGACTGCGACACTGACTACAGCGATGCAGAAGACTATCGCAGCGATTGACAACAATGAAGGGTAAGGCACATACACAATAATACTCATGTTCTCTTTCTTGTTTTTGTTCCACAGTTGCAATTTTACCAATGGTATTGAAATATATTCCTCTTCTGCAACTGTAATAAGCGTCTTATTTAGACCAGACGCGTTTTTCTCTTTTGAAGCATCTTCATTGGACAGCATTTTGTCTCCTCCATTGCCAAGTCACCTTTCGTAGTTTTGTGCTGAGGTAACACAATATTCAACGTTTGTGTCGGCCGATCAGTGTTTTAGCAAATAAATGCTTTTTGTGTGTGCCACACACAAAAATTATATTTGACATAGCTCAGAGCACGATACACAGTATATTCAAGTCCTAATGTTTTTGTAAGTCCACAGTTTTGTTTAACGTATTTTGTGTACTTCCTTTTGATTGATTGAAGTGCTTTAAAATAAAGTAAAACGCGCCCGGTGTAAATAAAACTTTTATTACAGTCGCGAAAGACGGAATATTTCTCAATATTACATACGACACCAATCTGGTACTTAAATTAAATGAGATGTTGTTATACAGTAAATTTTATATGAAATTTAGGTATCTTGTCCACATTTCATTCTCAACATTGTGGTAACTACAATCGAACATACGGAAAGTATACGCTATGAACTTTACCTCTGCAAACTCTTCAAAATTTTGTGCAATGGTTTACTACATTTAATGCTGCAATATAACTGCGTTGAAAATCGAAACAAAGTTAAGTCATTTATGGGGGGAAGGTATCAGTCAAGAAGATGTGTCAAAATCAAATTTTTGGGCCAAATAGTTTTTGTGAAATCGAATGAATAACTGCGTTGAAAATCGAAACAAAATTAAGTCATTTATGGGGGGAAGGTATCAGTCAAGAAGATGTGTCAAAATCAAATTTTTGGGCCAAATAGTTTTTGTGAAATCGAATGATAAGTGTGTCAAAGCAGTCGGAACACTATGTGTCTGCACAGGCGAGCAGTGCAGTGGTTACAAAATCGCGCAAGGCGTGGAATGCGGGGAGTATGTCTCTGTAGCAGCGAAAGGTTTAATGCGGCCGTGGTGGCTTTACTTCATAAACTGCGCGCTCCCCCCTAAACGTAAGTTTGAGAACTACACTGCTACGGCGCTGCTTCTCTTGGCGCGTACAACTGGCAACGCTGCAATCTCCCGCGTCTGGGCGGGCATGCGCGAGCCGCCAAGATAAAAGAATTGAACTATAGTTCAGTGGCCATGTCTGGATGCACCACCCCCAGGCAAATGGCTGTTGGAAATGTGCACTGTGTCATACACAGAGGGCGGTGTGGGTTGTATTACACATTAAACATTCATCTGGGCTTCCATGGGACCTAGGGTAGTAATCAAAGGTATCATGACATTGCTGTAGATGACCTACAACCATGCAAGTTTCACATGAACATTGCTATGGATGGCCTACAACTACTCGTGCTTCATATTTTCCCCAATGCTGATGGCATCTTCAGCAGGATAACTGTCCTTATCCCAAGGTCAAAATCATGCTGTGTGGTGTACTCAAGTTGATATTGCAAAACTGAACCTCTGTGTATTAGCCCTGATGGGCTGTTTGGAACCAAGCTGCTGTTGGGTCGTGCTCTGCCAATTATTTCATTCAGATGCAGGATGTAGGGGCTTTGGGTCAGCACACTACTCTCCTGGCCGTTGTTTGTTCCCCAGACCTTGGAGCCGCTACTTCTCACTCAGGTAGCCTCTTAGTTGACATCACGAGGCTGAGTGCACCTCGTTCCAGATCTCCTACCAAGGAAAAATTCCTGGCGGTATTGGGAATTGAACTTGGGTGCTGTGCATAGCATTCGGATATGGTGACAACTGAGCTACAGAGATGGACCTCACATTGTCATGGTCCCCAAATTCACCTGATGTGGTGTGTAATCTAATTTGACATTTGTTGTTGCATGCCACCTACAAGGAGTTGCAAGTTTGATGGCAAGCTCTGGTTGTTGCAGAGCTGTGGCTTACAGCATCTAACTGCCACACAGAATTAAATTTTTTACCCTTGTAACCTGTTATCGATTGTGACAGGAAACCAATTTTCACTTCACAATGTGCCACATGGTATGTCAGGTGAGGTTATTTTACATGAATGACTTATGGAATACAATATCGCCTTTCACACGTCAGCTATCACCTAATGAAAGAGGAATGGAGCAGATAGAGTTTCAGGATTTCCCCGTGTTGTTGGTTAGGATATTGCTGTTGAAACTGGAGGGATAACTCTGGCCAGAAATATAGGATCTAAAAAGTAGTGGATCAGTGACTTTATTATCTATAAAGCAGTGGAAACTCAGTATCAAAGATAAAAATGTGTCCACTGTCCACAAACATGATTTTTAATAGTCCCTATAAACATATTTTGTTGGGTGGTGTTAGGTGCATGACTTTTCATTTCACTTTTTTTTTTAAATATATATTACTGCCATTTTCACAGGAGGAGCTTGGTCAAATTGTCTTGGTGTTGCCAGACTGTATACAACTTGGCCAAAAGCCAAACAGCAAAGAGGGTCTGGACCAGATGAAGCTTCTATTACTACTTCTTTTGGGATGTGCAGTTCAGTGCCCTAACAAGGAAACATTTATAGAACGTATCAGAGCCATGGATGTGACCTTACAGCATGGAATAGTTGATTGCATTAAACAGGTATTCAGTGGTGTCAGTCTGCTAATTAATTAGCAGTCATTTATCTTTACATAAGTATGCACTCCGAATATTGTCTGAAACTTATAACTTGATTTCTTGCAGAAATCTCTTCAGGGACCTTCTTACACCCCCTCATAATATTTATGGTTAATGATAAGAGTGAATGTAGGATGAACTGTGAAAGTCAGAGCCACAGTACTAGAAATAAAAATAATTTCCATACATACTTTTCATCACTGTCTAGGATTCAGCATGGAGTTTTATATTCTGATGCAAAAGTCATTAACATCAGTAAGGAAATTGGAAATCCTCAAATATACAAAAATAAAGTAAAAATGTACCTTATTAGCTATACCTATAATTTATTAGAATATTTGGATTCAAGGTGTAAATTACAGTCAACACTAAGGTTCATTTTAAACAGTTTTTTTTAAATATAGTAGAGTCAAGTTAGATTAAATGCTTAGTGTATAGTAGTGGACAAAATCAGCATCCAATTGAGGGCCGTTTTAACAAAACTCAACAAACGCCATTTATTTTCAAAGTGTGTTCTTTAATGGATTCTGGTACTTTAATATGCACTTCACATAATAGCTAAAAGAAAATATGACAATACTAAATATTTGCTGTTGAAAAAGTCGCTTGAATGTAGAAAATGTTCACAAAACGTGACATGTCCATTTTTCAAGATTCCACAGAACTCAACTTATCGTCCTTTTATACTGCATGCTTCAAACTTAGAACATAAAATTTAAAAGTTAAATTTAATGGCCTTATAACTCACTTATGGTTATTATCAGAAAATTCAACATCATCCTACAATGTAAATCAACTGTTTGCTAAGCTTTTTTCGGACAACAATGCATATTGTCTCCCTTAATTCTCTTTCCTCGCGGTTTTACTACCAGATTGGTAGCTGTTGTGGTATGCTCTTGTTGGAACATCATTTTTAAGATGTTAGAAAGTTCTGAATATTCTGAAACAGTACAGCAGATGAAAAGTGCAAGATAAGCAGGAGTTGTCAAATTCAAAAGCATGAGAATTGCATGAATGCACTCTCAAAGGAAGATCTAAATATAGACTGTAACCATATCGGAACGTAAGGAAGATCTAAATATAGACTGTAACCATATCGGAACATCATGCAAAGCAGGATGTTTGTGTTTCAGTGATCTTATTCGTTTCGAAAGAGCCTGCATATGAATAAAACAAAAGCCAAACAGAAAATTTCTTACTGTGAGTAATGTAGGCAAATTAGACTTTTGCTGGTGAATAAATATGCACCATATGAAGATAATTTTAATTGATGTAAGGCATTTCAAATAAAAGTTAAATGAGTTTTTGACAATTTCTGGCTTATGCTAAACTTTGGAGGGCTGAAAAACCATGAAATTTATGGACTTTTAAGGTTTTTGCTTATAACTTAAAATGATACATCCTACAGAAAATTTCCAAACACCTGAAAGAAAGAGCACAAAATTTCACATACAGTGACCTACTGAAGAGTTAAAATTGGTTCAGCCATTTAGCCACAATTGATTGTCGAATATTGGCAGTTTTCACCAGTTTGGCAGAAAGTTGAATTATGTTCATGTTCCAACACCTGTAACTCAAAAATAAATTTTAAAATTCACTCACTCCTTTGAAAAGATACAAATACTTACTTACTCACTGGTCATACTGGACTCGAGAGTCCATTACCGCAGCAACATATTTTCGCCATCTGTCCCTGTCTTGGGCTATTTCTTTCCATTTACCTTCAATACCTAGGCTCTTCAAATCAGCCTTCACATTGTCCTCCCATCTATGCCTCGGTCTCCCCACAGGACGTTTTCTTTCTAGGTGCCCTACCAGTACTCTGGGCGCTGCCCTGCCCTCATCCATTTGAGCTACGTGACCCGCCCATTGCAGCCTACATGATTTAATAATACTGATTATGTCAGGGCTTGAATAGAGTTCGTGAACCTCTTCGTTACGCAGTTTTTGCCACTCTCCGCTAATGTCATCTCTTTTTGCTATGAAAATTTTCCGCAAAATTTTGTTTTCAAATACTTGAAACGGCTTTTCATTTTGCACAGTGAGAGACCAAGTCTCACACCCATACAGCATAACTGGTAGAATAATAGTTTTATATATTCTAATCTTTAAATTCCTAGACAATATCCGCGATGAAAGTAATCTATTCAGTGAGAAGTAGCACGCATTTCCCGCCCTTAATCTCTTCTTCAGTTCGGATTCAATCTCATTTCTCGAAGTGATGCCACGCCTAGATACTTAAATGTGTTCACTTTTTCAAACTGCATGTCTCCAACTCTTAACATTTCCTGATCTACTGCTGTTGGCATTCTAGTAGTAACCAGGTATTTAGTTTTGTCTTCACTTATCCTTAGACCTACATCTTCACTAGCCTTGATTAACGCATTCGCATTTGCTGTTACAGATTCTTTCCTATCGCTAATGATGATTAGATCATCTGCATACCCTAATATCTTAATATTTCCATTTAACTCCACACCCTCTGAATTATCTGCTGCCATTAGTACAATATATTCTAGGACTAAATTAAAAAGTAGCGGAGACAGGGCATCTCCCTGCTTAAGACCGTTCTTTATTACAAATTCTTCTGACTCCAATTTCCCCACGTGTACTCTACCTTTTGTGTTTTTCAAACTCACTTCTATAAGTCTAACATACTTTTGCCCGCACCTCGTGGTCGTGCGGTAGCGTTCTCGTTTCCCACGCCCTGGTTCCCGGGTTCGATTCCCGGCGGGGTCAGAGATTTTCTCTGCCTCGTGATGGCTGGGTGTTGTGTGCTGTCCTTAGGTTAGTTAGGTTTAAGTAGTTCTAAGTTCTAGGGGACTTATGACCACAGCAGTTGAGTCCCATAGTGCTCAGAGCCATTTGAACCAATCTAACATACTTCTTTGGTATTCCAAGTTCCAAAAGAATTCTGTACAATTTTGACTGCAATACTGAATCATATGCTTTTTTAAAATCTTATCATTCATCCCCATTACGGTCGGAGGAAGGCAATGGCAAACCATCTCCACTAGGACCTTGCCTAGTAAGGCGGCGCGGTTCTCCCGCGTCGCTCCCCTACGCTCTGTAAAGAAGTATGGGACTCATCATCATCATCATCATCATCGTCATCATGAAAAGATTATGAACTGGTTTATTGTATTCCCATTTCTTTTCCAAAATTTGACGCAGGGTGAATATTTGGTCTATAGTTGATCTGTTCCTCCAAAAGCCGGCTTGGTAATCCACCACAATTTCATCTGCATATGGTGTAAGCCTGCTTAGCAGAATATTCGAGAAAATTTTGGAACATACTGGTAATAGCAATATCCCTCTATAATTACTACAATCCATTTTGTCACCTTTCTTAAAAATTGGGATCAGAATCGACTCCTGCCACTCTTCAGGTATCATCTCTGAGTTCCATACTTTAGTTATCACTTTGTGAACTACTTCCACCAATTTCTGTCCCCCATTTTTAACTAATTCTGCAGTTATGCAATCTGATCCTGGTGCTTTATGGTTTTTCAATTTGTTGATTGCATCTCTTACTTCCTTTAACATTGGCTCAGGTATCTAGAGTTCTGCTGTATGTATTTCGTACGCCTGCTCATTTCCTGCTTCCTGGTGTACATTTAATAGGTGCTCAAAATACGCCCTCCATTTACTTAATATAGCACTGGGGTCTGTCAGTATTCCCCCAGCATCCCCTCGAAGTGCGTTTGTCCTAGCCTTAAAGCCCTTCCTATACCCATTTATGTCTAGGTGAAGTTCCCTAATGTTTTTTGTTTTACTGTTTGTTTCCATTTTTGTAATTTGATTGTTCAAATAATCCCTCTTCTTTGCTCGTAGCCTACGACCAACTTCCCTTCTCAAGTTCAAGAACTACTCTTGTTTTCTGTCTCCCATTCTATCCCAATCAAATCGCTCTTTTCTTCTTTCCTCTACCAATTTCTTGCATTCCTCATCAAACCACAGTTTCCTCCTGTTCTTCTTAATTGTACCTATTGTGACCTTTGCTGCCTCTTTGATATTATTCCTTACAGTGATCCACTGTTTATTTACATCCTCGTCTTGGTCTTCGTGTGTCCTGAGAGCATCAAACCTATTTGAAATTTCTATCATGTACCTTCTTCTAAAGCTTTCATCATTTAGCTTGTCAGTGTCGAACGTAACACGTTCTGCACTGTGACACCTTGATGTTGCTGTAGATAGCCATTGGTGAACTTTGGCAACTACAAGAAAATGATCAGAATCGCAGTCTGCTCCCCTGAAAGTCCTAACATTTTCTATACTAGTGTGCCATCTCCGATCTAGAAGAACATGATCAATTTGGTTTCGGGTGTGTCCATCCGGAGAGACCCAGGTTGCTTTATGAATGTCCTTCCTTTTGAAATATGTGCTCTGAACAATCATGTCTTTTGAAACAGCAAAATTAACCACCTTTGTGCCATTATCATTCGAAATGTTATGCAAACTTTCTTTCCCAATTGTAGGCCGGAATGCTTCCTCCTTCCCTATCTTCGCATTAAAATCACCTATGATTAATTTTGTATCATATGAGGAGAACTCATCCCATAGTTGATCTAGTTCTTCATAAAAGCCGTCTTTAACAACCTCTTCAGTGTCCTCAGTTGGTGCGTGTACATTAATTACTACTAGTCTATTCCACCTGCCGGACAACACTATAACTGATAGTCGGTCACTATTGAACCTTATATCTCTGATTTTATGAAGCACTTTTCCCTGTACTGCGAAACCTGTTCCGAAACTGTGAGCTTCCAAACCTCCATAGAAAAATGTATAGTTACCCTTCTTTATGCTACCCTCCCCCTGCCACCGAGTTTCTTGAATAACTGTAATGTCTACATCGTACCTATCTAATTCGTCTAATAATGTCTGGAATGTTCCTGGCCTGTTCAAACTTTTAACGTTCCATGTTCCCAACCTGATAGTTCCTTTCGGCCGGAATCTCTTCGAAGTAGGTTCCGCCCGGAGATCCGAATGGGAACCTAGTTTACTTCCTGAATATTTTACTTCAAAGAGACCCATGCCCATTAATGTTGCTGGTTCTTGATGAATAGATTTGGTAGTAGAAGAAGAAGAAACAGGGATGGTTCATCACGCCATCGCCTGCTCCCCACCGGCTGTCCGCGACTGCTTATTTTTTGTATTCGCACCTACCCTTCATATCTGAAGGCCGTATCCCCTATCCGCAACCTGGGGACGCGCTGTGCCGTAGTGGTAGGGGCCCACAAGACAAATAAAAATGTGAAAGTATTTGTAGTGCTAAAGAAGAAACAGGGATTAACACATGAATATTTTGCATTCATAAAAAATTGTAATTTCTACCTTTTTTTCTCGATAAAGGAGAGAGATATCACTAAGGGTAAGATAGATACTGCCTATAGGAAAATTAAAGAGACCTTTGCAGAAAAGAGAAAGACCTGTATGAATATCAAGAGCTCGGATGGAAAACCAGTCTTAAGCAAAGAAGGGAAAGCAGGAAGGTGGAAGGAGTATATAGAGGGTCTATACAAGGGCGATGTACTTGAGGGAAATATTATGGAAATAGAGGAGGACATAGATGAAGATGAAATGGGGGGTATGATACTGCGTGATGAATTTGACAGATCACTGAAAGACCTAAATCATAAAAAGCCATTGGGAGTATACAACATTCCATTAGAACTATTGGAACTACTGATAGCCATGGTAGAGCCAGACATGACAAAACTCTTATCATCTGGTGAGGAAGATGTATGAAACAGGTGAAATACCCTCAGACTTCAAGAAGAATATAATAATTCCAATCCCAAAGAAGGAAAATGTTGACAGGTGTGAAAATTACTAAACTATCAGTTTAATAAGTCAAGGATGCAAAATACTAACATGAATTCTTTATAGACGAATGGAAAAACTGGTAGAAGCTGACCTCGGGGAAGATCAGTTTGGATTCTGTAGAGACGTTGGAACACGTGAGGCTATACTGACCCTACGACTTACCTTAGAAGATAGATTAAGGAAAGGCTTACCTACGTTTCTGGCATTTGGAGACTTAGAGAAAACTTTTGACAATGTTGACTGGAATACTCTCTTTCAAATTATGAAGGTGGCAGGGGTAAAATACAGGGAGCGAAAGGCTATTTACAATTTGTACAGAAACCAGACTGCAGTTATAAGAGTTGAAGGCCATGAAAGTGAAGCAGTGGTTGAGAAGGAAGTAAGGCAGGTTTGTAGCCTATCTCTGATGTTATTCAATCTGTATATTGAACAAGCAGTAAAGGAAACAAAAGAAAATTCGGAGTAGGAATTAAAATCCATGGAGAAGAAATAAAAACTTTTAATTCCGTCAGAGACAGCAAAGGACCTGGAAAAGCAGTTGAATGGGATGGACAGTGTCTTGAAAGGAGGATATAAGATGAACATCAACAAAAGCAAAAAGAGAATAATGGAATGTAGTTGAATTAAATCAGGTGATGCTGAGGGAATTAGGTTAGGAAATGAGGCACTTAAAGTAGTAGATGAGTTTTGCTATTTGGGTAGTAAAATAACTGATGATGATCACAATAGAGAGGATATAAAATGTAGGCTTGCAATGGCATGGAAAGCATTTCTGAAAAAGAGAAATTTTTTAACATCTAGTATAGATTTAAGTGTTAAGATTCCTGGCATTGTGGAATAGATGCTAAGACCCAGTCTAGACCTAGTTATGTATATAGTAATATGCCTTTTTCATATTTAAGTGTTAGGAAATCTTTTCTGAAAGTATTAGTGTAAAGTGTAGCCATGTATGGAAGTGAAACATGGACAATAAATAGTGTGGACAGGGAGAGAATAGAAGCTTTCAAAATGTGGTGCTACAGAAGAATGCTGAAGATTAGGTGGGTAGATCACGTAACTAATGAGGAGGTACCAAATAGAATTTGGGAGAAGAGGACTTTGTGGCACAACCTGACTAAAAGAAGGGATCAGTTGGTAGGACACGTTCTGAGGCATCAAGGGATCACCAATTTAGTATTGGAGGGAAGTGTGGAGGGTAAAAATCATAGAGGGAGACCAAGAGATGAATACACCAAGCAGATTCAGAAGGATGAATGTTGCAGTAGTTACTCTGAGATGAAGAGGCTTGCACAGGATAGGGTAGCATGGAGAGCTGCATCAAGACCACAACTTCAACAACAACAACAACAACAACAAAGGAGATTAGTGATGAACTTCAATTATTCCTTCATCAATCCATATATACATGAATGACAAATATTATATTTATGAAAATTTTTTAATAAGTGGTATGAAGTATAACTAAAAAATACATCTCCTGTATTATTCTGTGAATGACATTTGTTGAGTTTTGTTGAAATGGTTCTCAATTAGTGTAAGAGGAAGAGCAATGATTTTTTCCCTTCAAAGTAGCTACATACGTAGTAATATACATAATATCTTGATTTGAAAAAAGAAGCAATCTACAAATAATTTCTGTAATTAAAAATTTGAGTAGAATAGAACTAGCTCTAATTGATTGTTAGTATGCTTTACAGAAATAGGCTGCAATGGCTGGTACTGCCTATTAGTGTTCAGGGTGGTTTCACTACTTGAACCAATGTAGACAGAAATCTATTTACTTTATGGGTACCCAACTTATAGAAATGGTGATTAGACTGTGAACTGCAGGATTTGCACTGTTAGTAGTGGTAGCATCATGACTGCCATTAGACCCCGGAACTGGTACTGTGACGCGGGGTTGAAACAAAAGCATCAGTGTGCATTATCACTGCTGTCAACATGTCTTGACAAGATGAGCGGGGCTTTACTTGTAAAGCTTTTTTATCAAAACAGCAACAATAGTGTTACTGCTGTTCGTGAATATTGATGTATTATTAAAGGAATATAGAGAAGTCGTCTTTCCACACCGGGGTTGAAGAACATGATCCAGAAGTTCCAATTAACTCACAATTTGGGAATTGCTCCTGGGAGAGGCTGATGGCCAATTGCATCACAGCTTGTTGAAGAAGTTACTGTTGCTGTGGTTGAGAGTGCTGGGCACAATGTGCCATCTTCAGGCAATGCATGAGCAGTGTCATGACAGCTGAACATTCTGTGGTCCACTGTTTGAATAGTGCTTTGAACAATTGCGAAGTGGTATCTCTAGTGCAGCTCCAGGCTGTCATGGATGCAGATGATCATTACACTGAGCAACATTTGTAACCTTGAGCCGAAACATGGTAGGCAGTTGACACATGTTACTCTCTCATGTGGAAATTAAAATGTTTCTTTCAGTGGTTTCTTCGTTATGTCTCTTCCGAATGTCCTTACAAATGTTTCCACAAAGTTTTATTGTCCTACGCTCACTTGTTTTTTGTGAGGGCCCTCTTAAGTAGCATAAGTTTAATTATAACCACCTATATAACTTCACCCTGTTTGACACCCCTGGTGGCTCTTTTTGCTGATGGGAAGTCTCACCCTCTCACTCGTCTCCTTGTAGTTGCCCCTCTTCACTTTATCCCATCCACCCTCATATTAGAACTTCAGACATTTAAGTTTTAGGAAGTAAACAGTAGAAATAACATTATTATTCATATTGTTTTGTTGTTGATAATATTTAATAGAATTAATATTTATTACTTCTACATTAAAATTTTTTGTCTCTAGGTTACAGAAAATCCACAAATTGTTTTAATACAAGATGCTACAAGTGAAGTTTTTCCTACTGATCTAATGCTAGTCCATTTAAAAAGGCTAGCAAAGGAACGTGATGAGTACTTGCAGGTGAGCAATGGAAGTTGGGGTTTTGTGATGTTTAGTAGTGCAGTGCTGATCAGGAAAACAAAAGTGTATTAAAACCTGGATGATAGTCAGTAATTCCATGGAATATTTTTCTGAATGCATTAAAAATGTTGTCTACTGCAAAAAAATGTGGGATGGGTTGGATGTAAATAACCACAGCAGTGGGGGACCTTGCACCCATATAGCTTCTTATAAGAGTTGTTTCACACTATGATCCCTGTAAACAGTTATTTAACTTCATTTCTATGGATAATATTGTTTTAATTTAATGCAAACGTTAGAAAATAGGATGTGCTCAGATTGGAGAAAATTATGCTGAAGTTAAGAGTTCTCATCATTTTTGTAGTGGTAGGTGCTTACAGAATTAATTTTCAAAATGTTTAGGAGAGCCAGTTTTCAGCTAGCAACTAGCTGAAATCTGGATCTGCTCTAATAAAGCTAGAATGGAAACGACTACTGTTTCCTGCACGTTATCATTTTAACAGTTATATCATTGTTGCGGAGTGCATTTCACTTTCCCAATGGAAGGTAAATTGATGTTATTTTGTTTTGTTGTGGGCCAGATTATGTACGTGCGTTCTCTTTCTTGTCCATATTTTTGTTCTCCATATTCTTTCTTTCCTACTTACTTACTTACTTTCTGTAAAATTCATATTTCTTTCATCACAATGTATTTTTTTATGTATTGTTTCTGTTGATAACATTACTACTGCTATTATCATCAGAAGAATGACATATTTAATAAAGTATATACTAAGGTTGCTGTAGTCAACAGTTTATTTTGTTGTTGATCTGGTATTAGGTTAACTCTTACCACCACTACCACCACCATCTTTTGGCTATTGGTGATTGAGTACTGGACTGGTACTGAACTAATGCTCACTATTGGCAGCTAGAAGTGATGGTTTTTAGCCTGTTATTGGCTTGGCAATATAAAATTGTTATACACAGCAGCCTTAGTTCAAAATTTATTAAAAATAATATCCTTCAAACATATAAGAACTACAGAGCACAGAACATCTAAGAGATTTTTATTACTTGTTTTTTTCAATGTCAGACGTATGTTTGATTGAAGTAATTTGTGCTTGAAGATAGCAACCAAGAGATTTTGATTAGGAAATTTGACATCAGGTGTCTACTTTTATAGACATTTATAAGACTTTTCCCATTTTTCACTTCTGTTGAGAATTATCATTACTTATTCGCACTCAGCATTGCTACAAAGTGCTAGGACAAGTCCATAAAAACAATAAGCTGAAAATGTGCTGTCAACTCAGAATACACAAGAAATATTGGTACACAAAACATGCCAGAACACTGTTGCAGAAGCAATGAAAAAAGCATGCCAAATTGAGAAGAACGCAGAATCCCCAAGACCGGCTAAGTTTCACAGAAGCTTGAAATTTAGTGTGGACGTCAATACGAGATGCTTTTAATAGTTTCCACAATGAAACATTGTCTCAAAATATGATAGAAAACCCAAAGAGATTCTGGTCATATGTAAAGTACACCAGTGGCAAAAAACAGTCCATACCGTCACTGCGCGATAGTGATGGAAATGTTACCGATGATGGTGCCACTAAAGCGGAGTTACTAAATACAGTTTTCTGTAATTCCTTCATGAAAGAAGATGAAGTAAATATTTTAGAATTCGAAACCAGAACAGCTGTTAGCATGAGTGACATAAAAGTAGATATCTTAGGTGTTGTGAAACAACTCAAATAACTTAAGAAAGGCAAGTCTTCTGATCCAGATGGTATACCAAACAGGTTCCTTTCAGAGTATACAGACACAATAGCACCTTTCTTAGCAATCATATACAACTGCTCACTTGACGAAAGGTCTGTTCCTAAAGACTGGAAAGTAGCACAGGTCACACCAATATTCAAGAAAGGAAATAGGAGTAACCCATTGCGTTACAGACCCATATTACTGACCTCAATTTGCAGTAGGATTTTGGAGCATATACTGTACTCGAGCATTATGAATCACCTTGAAGAAAATGACTTATTGATACATAACGAACACGGATTCAGAAAATTCCCATGAAGTAATGAGTGCTGTCGACAAGGGGTCTCAGATCGATTCTGTATTTCTAGATTTCCAGTAGGCTTTTAATACTGTTCCCCACAAGCGACTATTAATCAAATTGCGTGCATATGGATTATCGTCTCAGTTGTGTGACTGGATTCGTGATTTCCTCTCAGAGAGGAGTAGTGATAGATGGTAAACCATTGAGTAGAACAGAACTGGTACCTGGTTTTCCGCAAGGTAGTGTCATAGGCCGTCTGCTGTTCCTGATTTACATCAATGATCTAGGTGATAATCTGAGCAGCCCCCATAGATTGTTTGCAGATGACACCGTAATGTACCGTCTAGTAAAATCATCAGATGATCAATTCCAATTACGAAATGATCTAGAGAGGATTTCTGTATGGTGCGAAAAGCGGCAATCGGCACTAAACAAAGAAAAGTGCGATGTCATCCACATGGGTACTAAAAGAAATCCAATAAATTTTGGGTATACGATAAATAACACAAATCTTAGGGCTGTCAATTCGAATAAATACCTAGGAATTACAATTATGAGGAACTTAAATTGCAAAGACCACATAGATAATATTGTGGAGAAGGCCAAACAAAGACTGCACTTTGTTGGCAGAACACTTAGGGTATGCGACAAGCCCACTAAAGAGACAGCCTACATTACACTTGTCCGTCTTCTGCTGGAATACTGCTGCGCAGTGTGGGATCCTTACCAGATAGGATTGACAGAGGTCATCGAAAAAGTGCAAAGAAGGGCAGCTCATTTTGTGTTATCGCGCAGTTGGGCAATAGCGGTGAGAGTGTCACTGATATGATATGCGAGTTGGGGTGGCAGTCACTGAAACAGAGGTGGTTTTCTTTGCGGCAAGATCTCTTTATGAAATTTCAGTTACCAACTTTCTCTTCCGAATGCGAAAATATTTTGTTGACACCCACCTACATAGGGAGAAATGATCATCATAATATAGTAACAGAAATCAGAGCTCGAATGGAAAGATTTAGGTGTTCCTTTTTCCCATGCGCCATTCGAGAGTGGAATGGTAGAGAAGTAGAATGAAAATGCTTCAATGACTCCTCTGCCAGGCACCTAAGTTAATTGCAGAATAACCATGTAGATGTAGATTACTTTACAAATGAGTTAATGTATTAAATATTTGACATTAAGCATGTAAGTGAGCAGAAATTTAGAAAATGTTTGTAATTATGTGTAAAGTTTGTTGGAAGTCACCAGGTGCTCTCATTATGAAACACTGGACGAATATAGTTTGGATAATTTGGGCTCCATTTTAAGCAAAAAGCAAGTTTTTCATATATTTCAATGTTTATGACAACATATCACCTGAACTATGTGTTGTACAATAGTATAATTGTGCACGTGAATTAGGTGGTATTGCGGGTACTGTCTGCGGACTGTGTTGCGAATAGAATTGTTAGTAAAGAATTCGTAAATTAAAACATCATGCCTGATGCTGATGTTTTACTGCATGAACAGTGAAAATGTAGTTAGCAGTAAGCTGTTTTCCTTTCATCATCTTGTTTGTTGTGTCAGTGAGAAAAAGTTTCATAAGTGTTTTAAATTATGCATTAAGCATGTCAGAAGTTGCAAAGTGCTCTAATTCTCAAATACCAGGTGAATAAAGTCCGGGTATTTGCGCGCCATCAGTTAATGCTGCTTGAAGACAAATGCACAGTTTCTTGCTGTTGTACTTGTCTCATTCTGTTAATCTTATAGTGTAAAATTATTCCTCTTAATGAGAAGATTATGACAACATTTTAAATTTTTAAATTTGGTCAGTAATTGCACAAAATATTAAAAACCAAATTTTTGTTACCCCTGGAATTCGTTAGGCAGCCAGCTTGTAACTGGTGGTGGGTTCTGGAATAGTTACTTAATAATATAGATTTTGGGACATCTGTGGCCTTTCAGAAAGATTTCTCATAGCCCAGAAGATTAGTTTGTGGTGTCAGTTCTTTAAATTCAGCAGGGTGTTGCTCAAGCATCTAGGAATTCAAACTCTGTCATCCCTGTACAGATACTCCATTATGGACTTTGTGGTTAGTAATATGGACTTGTTCAAAATGAACTGCGACATCCACTCAGTGGACACTAGGTGGAAAAACAGGTTGTTGTTAGATAATATGTATTTAAGCATTGTACAGAAAGGAGGCTCTATTTTGCTGGTTTAATTTTCATTAGACCTCCAGTGGATCTGAAAAATTTAGTGTGATAAACTACAGATTTTCAAATCTTAAGTTGAAACTCTAACTTGTAGCACACTCGTCTTACTTTTTACAGTAAATAGTTCCATGTAATAGGTTAGAGCCCTGCACTGCAACCTATTGTTTGTATATGTCGTTGTTGTGATCTTCAGTCCAAAGACTAGTTTGATGCAACTCTCCATGCTACTCTATCCTGTGCGTCTCTATCCTCTTTGTCTCCAAATAAAACTCGTCTTCTACTTAAAGTGCCTCATTTCCTAATCAAATTCCCTCAGTATTACCTGATATAATTTGACAACATTCCATTATCCATGTGTTGCTTTTGCAAGACACTGTCCATTTCGTTCAACTGCTGTTCCAAGTCCTTTGCTGCCTCTGAGAGGATTGCAGTGTCATTAGCAAACCTTAGTTTTTAATTCTTCTCCATGAACTTTGATTCCTACTCAAAATTTTTCTTTGGTTTCCTTTGCTGCTTGCTCAATGTACAGATTGAATAACATCGGGGATAGGCTGCAACCCTGTATAATTCCCTTCTCAACCACTGCTTCCTCTTCATGCCCCTCGACTCTTATAACTGCCATCTGGTTTCTGTACAAGTTGTAAATAGCCTTTCACTCCCTGTATTTTACCCTTGCTATCTTCAGAACTTCCAGTCAACATTGTCAAAAGCTTTCTGTAAGTCTACAAATACTATAAACATAGGTTTGCCTTTCCTTAACCTATTTTCTGAGGTAAGTTGTAGGGTCAGTATTACCTTGCATGTTCCTACATTTCTCTGAAATACAAACTGATCTTCCCCAAGATCAGCTCCTACCATTTTGTCCATTCTTTGGGTTAATATTTTGCAACCATGTGTAATTAAACTGATAATTTTCATACCTGTCACACCTGTTTTTATTATTATTATTTTTTTTTTAAATTGCAGTTGTTACAGTTTTCCTGAAGTCTGGGGACATTTCACGTGTCTCATACATCTTGCACATCAGATGGAATAATTTTGTCGTGGTTGGCTCTTCCAAGGCTATGAGTAGTTCTGATGGAACGTCAGCTACCCCAGGGGTCTTGCATTGACTTATGTGCTTTGTCAAATTCTTCTTGCAGTATCGTATCTCCCATCTCATCCTCATCAGTGTCCTCTTCCTTTCTATAATATTGCTTTCAAGTTCATCTCCCTTGTATACATCTTCCACATTTTATCTTTCCTTTCTTTGGTTAGGACTGGTTTCCCATCTGAGCTCTTTATATTCATACAGCTGCTTCTCTTTTCTCCAAAGGCGTCTTTAATATTTGTGTAGGTGGTATGTATCTTTTCTCCAGTGAAATATGCTTCTAAATCCATACATTTGTCCTCTAGCCATTCCTGCTTAGCCATGTTGCACTTCCTGTCAAGCTCATTTTTAGATGTTTATATTCCCTTTCACCTACTTCATTTGCTGCATTTTTAAATTTTCTCCTTTCATTAATTAAATTCAGTATCTCCTGTGTTATCCAAGGATATCTACTATGACTAGTCTCTCTATCTATTTGATCTCTGCAGCTTTCACTATTCCACCTTTGAAAGCTACCAGTTTATCTTCTACTGTCTTTCTTTCCCCTGTTCTAGTCAACTGTTGCCTAATGCTCTCTCTGAAACTTACAACAACCTCTGGTTCTTTCAACTTATCCAGGTCCCATTCCTTAATTTCCTACCTTTTTGCAATTTCTTCAGCTTTTATGTACAGTTCATAACCAATACATTGTGGTCAAAGTCCACATCTGCCCCTGAAAATGTCTTACAATTTAAAATCTGGTTCCAAAATCTCTGTCCTATCATTATAAAATGAAGAGCCAAAGAAACTTATACACCTGCCTAATATTGTTAGGGCCCCTGCGAGCATGCAAAAGTGCTGCAACACAATGTGGCATGGATTTGACTAATGTCTGAAGTAGTACTGGAGGGAATTGACACCATGAATCGTGCAGGGCTGTCCATAAGAGTACACGGGGGTGGAGATTCCCTCTGAACAGCATGTTGCACGGCACCTCAGACATGCTCAATAATGTCATGTCTGGGGAGTTTGGTGGCCAGCAGAAGTGTTTAAACTCAGAAGAGTGTTCCTGGAGCCACTCTAGCAGTTCTGGACATGTGGAGTGTCACATTGTCCTGCTGGGGTTTGCCAAGTCTGTTGGAATGGACATGAATGGATGCAGGTTATCAGACAGGATCCTTACTTATGTGTCACCTTCCAGAATCATATCTAGATGTATCAGGGGTCCCATATCACTCCAACTGCACGTGCTCCACACCATTACAGAACCTCCACCAGCTTGAACAGTCCCCTGCTGACATGCAGGTCCATGGGGTCATGAGGTTGTCTCCATACCTGTACATGTCCATCCACTCGATACACTTTCAAACAAGACTTGTCTGGCCAGGCAACATGTTTCCAGTCTTCAACAGTCCAATGTCAGTGTTGGTGGGCCCAGATGAGGCATAAAGCTTTGTGTTTTGCAGTCATCAAGGGTACACAATTGGGCCTTTGGTGCCGAAAGCCCATATTGATGATGTTTTGTTGAATGGTTCACAAGCTGACACTTGTTGATGGCCCAGCATTGAAATCTGCAGCAATTTGCGTAAGGATTGCACTTCTGTCAAATTCAACAATTCTTTTCAGTCATCATTGGTCCTGTTCTTGCAGGATCATTTTCTGGCAGCAGCAGTGTTGGAGATTTGATGTTTTACCAGATGCCTGATATTCGCGGTACACTCGTGAAATGGTCGTACTGGAAAATCCCCACTTCATTGCTACCTCAGAGATGCTGTGTTCCATTGCTCATGTGCCGACTATAACACTACATTCAAACTCACTTAAGTCTTGATATCCTGCCATTGCAGCAGGAGTAACCGATCTGACAACTGTGCCAAACACTTGTTGTCTTATATAGGTGTTACCGACTACAGCTCCGCGTTTACATATATCTGTGTTTGAATACGCATGCCTATACCAGTTTCTTTGGCACTTCAGTGTATAATTAGTCTGAAACAACCTGGGGTCTCCAAGCCTTTTTCCATATATACAAAATTCTTTCATGATGCTTAAACCAAGTTTTAGCAATGATTAAATTATGTTCTGTGCGACTTCCTCTTTCATTCCTTTACCCAGTCCGTATTCACGTACTATTTTTCTTTCTCTTCTGTGTCTTACTATTGAATACCAGTCCCCCACTACAATTAAATTTTACTCTACCTAAACTATCTGATTTATTATTTTTTTTCTCATCATACAGTTCTTCAATCTCTTCATCTGCGTTGATAGTTGGCAAAGAAACATGTACTACTGTCTTTGATGTTGGCTTTGTGTCTTAGCTTGGCTACAGTAATGCATTCACTATGCTGTTCAGGGTAGCTTATCCACATTTCTGTTTTTTTTTTTATTATTCATTATTAAACCTACTCCTACATTACCCCTATATGATTTTGTATTTATAACCCTGTATTCTCCTGTCCAGTAGTCCTGTTCCTCCTGCCACTAAATTTCACTAATTCTCACTTCAACCTACCTATTCCCCTTTATAAATTTTCTAACTTACTTGCGCGATTAAGGGATCTAAGAAACCACTCTATGATCCATAGAATGCCAGTTTTTTTTCTCCTGATGTATATCCTCTGTTTGTATATATACTATTGTAAATCTTCTGTGTTTTACTTATTTTCTTATTGGCCTTTTTCCATAATCAAGTAGTTGCACTCGATCCATTGAATGTTGATGGTAAAAACCCTGGAACTGTGAAAACAATAGGTTCTTTTATGGAATAACTTTTCTGCTACCTGTTGTGATTTTGTTTTTATTTATATTTTGCACAACTCATTTCAGGAAAAGATTCTCATTTCCAAGGGTGTTTTTCTTTGTTCTGTGCCATTTATCCGTGATGTTTTGTGTGAAGTGCTGCATTGTTGTGTTGTTTTTACTGTAATATAAACAAAATTAATTAATGATTGATCTTTATATAGAGTTAGTGATAAAATTTGGAAAGAACTTCTACTTACAGTTTTCTCATGGTCCACTTTTGCAGAAACTCACTCATATCAAACATTACACGCAATTTTTTGTGCACAGTACACAATTAAAACAGCAAAAGTACACAAACAGACTGCCACAGAAATGTTTTTACACATTGTCAACAGAGATAACACTATAAGGCACCCACAGACAATACATACTTTCAACAGAGGGTATTTATCTTAATAATTGGATCATTATTAGCTTACATATGTATAAAGTGGTACTTATTTCTGTGTATTACTATTCTGATGTAAGTATATTGTTGAAGCATCCTTTCAACCAAGGAAACATACAACAGGAAGTACACACAGTGAAACTGATTGCAGTTGCAAATGACTGTAATGCTTCCACGGTTGACCCAGTACTAGGCAAAGTAAAGAAAGACCCAGACACAAATCCCACCACAGAGGGTAAAGATGAAAACAAATGTATATCTAGCATCCCTTACATTTTTAATATATCACAAAAGATTGTAAATACCTTCAAAAACCACAAAGTAAAAACTGGATTATCTACATCTCATAAACAACAACAAAAACTGATACATAACATAAAGTGTAATTGTGACCCATATTAAGACTCTAGAACATACAAAATAAGATGCCAGGAATGCTCCATATTCTACATTGGATGAGCAGGCTGAGATTTCAACACCATGTATACAGAGCACATTGAAGCCTACAAACACTGCTTGCTGCTGGTGGATAGGAAGAAAGCAGCTGGAGACTAAAACACTTTTATTCAGTTTTTGCTACAACATTTATGGTGCTATGATGCTCAGACATGCAGCCTCACATGTGGTGTGGAGGCCATGCTGATAGCTGTGGAAGCTGGCTGCCAGCAGTGTGGCTGGCTGTGATGTCCATGCTCAGCGATGCTGAGATGTTCGTCTGCTCAGCAGCCCCAGCTTGCACAGCATGGTGTCATGTGACAAGTGCTGACGGCATGTACGATTGCTAGAATTCTCGAGACTGTCAGGACCCAGAACAAGAGCTCACTCCAGCAGGCGATGATGGCGGACACTGGAGCATGAAGTTGGTGTACAGGTGGCCACACTGCAGCAGGAATGAACCATTGCCCTCCAAGGCAGAAGTTCAGCTGTTGCTGAAGAGAGCCTGGAAGCAGCTTATCTGGGAAGTCCCAAGGTGGTGGAATAAGTATTGGGGGCTGGTCTGATGGAAGTGGTGGCCCAGATTGGCATAAGTTACTTGTTTGACCATAACCTGGTGGTGACTGGCGTGGCCCTTGCTTTGTTGTGGGTGCTGCCAGACTGCTCATACCTCTGCTAAAATCAAAGAGTTTTTATACTGGTTAATGGCATGTTTGTTATGCTGATGCAGTGCTTTCAAACACATATGAATCAGTCCTTCCGAGACTCAACAATGTAGCCTCATCCCACAGATGCTCTGCACTTCTGCTATGTTCCCAGTATTGCAAGGGACGGCCTAGCTCACTTTGCGCTACGTAAACAGGACTGTTGATGAAATTTGCTGATTAGTGCCTCAGCACCCACCGGCTGCCCGTGGCTTTCAGCACAGTTGTTCCAGAGCTGCTACTTCCACAGTAGTGCCCAAAAAATAGTGGCAATCCTATACATCCAAGCCAAATACCAAGCGCCTAGTCTTGTTGTTAAGGCTTCACAAGGTCAATGTGACCATCCTGTTAAGGAAGAAAGGTAGGAAGAAAGAAAGAAAGACTAAGACTTAATGTCCCGTTGATGATGAGATTGTGAATGGACTACAAGCTCGAATTGGACTAGGAAGTGGATGGAAATCTACAGTTTTTCCCCCAAAGGAACCATCCTGACATTGAACTTAATTGAACTGGGATAATTGAGGGAACCTAAATGAACATGACCAGACTGGGAATGTAAGTCAGAGTGATAATGATTGCACCACTTTGCTTAGTCTTCGTTTTAAGATTCAGTCATAAAAATCTGTAATGTTACAAATCAAATATTCTAATGATTTTTGATAGACTGGTAATCTCTCCCTTTGAGAATTCTACTGACATGCAAATCACTCAAGGGAAATTAAATGCAGAGATTACAGTGCGTTTTAATCATATTCTTACATTGACATATTTTCAGATTAGAGGCAATTTTTGGAGGTATATTGTCTAAACATTTTTGATGTGACTCGTAGATGCTAAGATTGTTACAGCAGCTTAACTCACTCTATCATAATGTTGTTTCCTTCTGAATTTTCCTGCTAGTTATTTTTCTTTCATTAATATATGGGTAAATAGAGCCATAACTTCTGACTTAACAATATATTCTCATTGCTTGCATTTACTCTTTATGAAGTGTATCATAACAGTTTTCATTAAAGTACTTATACTTTTGCATTCACAGGGTTGTGTTGCAGCAGTGTGTAGACCTGAAGCCTCCCAGCCAGGTGAAACAACACCAAAATTGTCACAACAGCTTTGCGGTGGTGAAACACACCACTTGGCAGTTGAGCTAGCAGATTGGAAGTCTAGACTTCGGAAACAGCGTCAAGAATTGTAAGCCTATATTGCTGACAGTTAAGCTTTTATTTTCTAGTCTGAATGTTTTCATACATAAATAGTATTAGTGTTTATCTTTCATATTATATACTATATTGACTTGCATGCTTTAAAGTGAAACCATTCTCTGATCGTTGACACTCCCCTACTGAGTAAATGTTTCCTTCCATGGTACTGAATGAACATTTTGGAATCTTCCATAATTTTGCTTTATTGACAGATACCAAAGATTTTGGGTGTGTGTGTGATGAAGTGTTTGTGTTATGCATCTCACTATAAATTTCATACATAACTCAAATTGTGCCTCAGTATTAGAAACATTTATTTTTCAAACAATTTTTGTGCTAGTTATTGACTTGAGCTGAATTTCAAAATTTCATGGGAATACATTGATGACTAAATTGTTCAGTTGGTGAAACAGGAAGTTGACACAGTGTTTCAGAAAAGAATTGAATATCTGTGTAGAGACATCCTGTGAGTTGACTACAGAAATTCAAAGAAATTTCTCCCATCCCAAATATTATGGTATATCTGTTCTGGGACTGTCTATGAGCTGTACTCTGTCATGCTATCACAACTGTAGATACTGATTCCAACTATGATATTGTTTGGTGTCTTAGCTGGTCAGAAGTAAACAGAAAACAGTTTTTGTATGGATTTTAGAGAGAACCACAAGAATGCATTTTAATATTCCACTAGACAAACAGTGTCATTGTTGCTTAATGTAGTCTACATGGAGACATTTGATACTCATCTTTATGATCATCCTCTGTCATCATGGATTATTCACTTAATTCCAAAGATAAAAGAACGTGGTACAAATAAAAGCCTTGTGTGAGTGTCAAGGACCTCCAGATGCAGTTTTAGACCATTTCAACAGTAGCCAGCCACATGATATTGGGTAAGGCTACCTAAATTTGTGTTGAGGTGTAACAAATGCCTCATTGTTCAAGGTGGTTAGGTGGTGATGAAGAAAGTACATACACATACACATTTTATGCATTTTTTTTTTTTTTTTTTTGCAGTATTGTTAAAAATTGTATGACAGAACATTCTTTGGCTTCTGAATGTCTCTAATATTTTGCTCTTCTATGGGCCTGATCCTCATTACTGAGATATATGTCATGTATAAGTATGACTTTGATTTCCAGATATATGTTGCTTAAAAATTTTTGAGATGTAATCACACTGATACCATTTACTCTTCTGAAATCTCAATGTATAACCACTCTCTCCCCCTTTGTCTACCACAATGTTCAATTTTTAAAACAATCACAAAATCTTGTTCAGTACTACTGCTAACTGCATGTATGTAATTGACATTTCTAGAATTTTAACTGCTATAGTTCACAGTGGTAGCTCAGTGTTAAGACACTAGAATTGCATTCAGCAGGACAGAGTCAAATCCCTTTTCGATCATCCAGATGTGTTTCCTGTAGTTTCCATAAACTGCATAAGGTGAATGCCTTGGTGACCTGTTTGAATGATACTTGGCGGAGTTCATTTCCAGTACTTGCCCAGTCTGAGCTTTTTCTCTGTTGCTTTTACTGGCCTAGAATGCTAATCCCTAATCTTCCTTCCTTCATTTAATTCTGAGTAAGGGTATTTTTCAGATGATCTAATAGTTCTGTCATGACAGTGTATTTTATTCACCCTTCTGTAACACATGGGTTGTCCTGAGTGGAAAATATTAATGAACTATTTTCATTATGTTTTAGGAAAAGTATGTAAGAATGTAAAAGTTTGCATGTATGCATTTTTTTTGGCTCGTCTAATCAGGCAGTTTTTAATTGTGTTTACAGTAATTAAGTTCAGCTGTCGACAGCCAAAAGTTTGGTCTGAACACTCAGCATTTTTCATTTAATGAACATTAACATAAATGTAATAGGTGGTAAGTGACATAAAAAATCCTAGAAGTATCTGAGGATCGAACTCTGTACATTTGTATTTGTAGTCTGGCACTTCGCACAGAGGTACCAAGCCACACCTATAGCGATTAGATACTCCAATTTAATGAAGTTGATCCCTGAAAAACTAAGCAAAGTGACACAGTGTTCAGCACACTGGGTTTACATTAAGGAAAAGAGTGGGTTCAAATCCCCATCTGGTCATTTAGATTTAGAATTTCCATCATTACCCTATATTGATCAAGGCAAGGTGGTTTTGTTGAAAAGGAGACACTTGATTTCTTTCCCCATCCTTGTCCTATCTGGCCCTCTACTCTGTGTTTGACGACCTCAGCTTCAGTTGCCCTAATAACTCTTTCTTTCTTCACTTGAATGTAACACGAAGTCTCCACCTGAGGATGATAAGTCCTCAAAACACATCACATCAATAATCTGATGTATAAAAGTAATTGGTTTACTGTAATCGTATATCATATCTGTTATATACATTGAATAGCCAAAGAAACTGATACACATGCCTAATATTGCATAGGCCCCCTGCGGGCACCCAGAAGTGCTGCAACACGATGTGGCATGTCTGAAGTAGTGCTGGAGGGAATTGACACCGTGAATCCTGCAGGGCTGTCCATAAATTCGAAGGAAAATTGAGGGGTCACAGATCTATTCTGAACAGCATGTTGTAAGGCATCCCAGATATGCTCAGTAACATACATGTCTGGAGAGTTTGGTGGCCAGCGGAAATGTTTAAACTTGGAAGAGTGTTCTGGAGCCACTATGTAGCAATTCTGGATGTGTGGGGTGACACAGTGTCCTGCTGGAATTGCCTAAGTCTGTCGGAATGCACAATGGACATGAATGGATGCACATGATCAGACAGGATGCTTACATACACGTCACCTGTTCAGAGTTGAATTTAGACGTATCAGGGGTCCAATATCACTTCAATTGGGCATGCTCTACGCCATTACAGTGCCTCCACAACTTGAACTGGCCCCTGCTGACATGCAGGGTTCATGGATTCATGAGGTTGTCTCCATACCCATACACATCCATCCACTCGATATAGTTTGAAACAAGACTCTTCCAACCAGGCAACATGTTTTCAGTCATCAACAGTCCAGTGTTGGTGTTGGGCCCGGGTGAGGCACAAAGCTTTGTGTCATGCAGTCATCAAGAGTGCACAAGTGGGCCTTTGGCCCCAAAAGCTCATATCAATGATGTTCCATTGAATGGTTCACACGCTGACACTTGTTGATGGCCCAGCATTGAAATCAGCAGCGACTTGCGAAAGGGTTGCACTTGTGTCATGTTGAATGATTCTCCTCAGCCATTGTTGATCTTGTTCTTGTAGGATATTTTTCCAGCTGCAGCGATGTTGAAGATTTGATGTTTTACCGGATTCCTGATGTTCACTGTACACTCGTGAAATCGTCATATGGGAAGTTCCCCACTTCATCAGTATCTTGGATATGCTGTGTCCCATCGCTCATGCGTCGACTATAACACCACGTTCAAACTCACTTAAATCTTGATAACCTGCCATTGTAGCAGTGGTAACCAATCTAACAACTGCGCCAGACACTTTTTGTTGTATATAGGCGTTGTCGACTGAAGTGTTATACTCTGCCTGTTTACATATATCTGTATTTGAATATGCATACCTATACCAGTTTCTTTGGCACTTCAGTGTATATAAAGCACAGTGAACAGCAGACCTCAAGATGATCAGCACGTGGGTTTATAACCTCATAGTTCCACAGAGATAGAGTAAAAATGTGTTTTTTCCAGCCTCTGGCATATAGTGCCCTGCACGCCAGGCATTTTGTGTGAGGAACAATATTGGCCAGCCAAATAACGTGCTTTACAGGACAGCTCACATGTCAGGGACAAAAAGCGGTTTTCCAGGGCCCAACATGTAGGCTGCCGTGCATAACAGGTGTGTTATGTTGTTGTAGTATCGGCCTGCTTTCTTGACTTGATTTTCATGGTGGCCTGTATGTCAGGGGCAAATAAATGATTTTTTAAGCTCCTGACATGTAGTGTATCTTGCATGAACTGTATTGTAGGGGCTACATATGCCTATGAGAATGACAATAACTGGGGACAGGTTGAGATGGAAAGAGGAGTGGATGGACAGAGTGAGGGGGAGAAGGAAATGGTCAGCGAGAGGGGAGGAGGAGGAGATGTGTGAGGTAGAGGGAAGATTTAGAGTGGTAGTGGGCAAGTGGAAAAGGAAGAGGGGCATGAGGATATGGTCAGAGGGAAGGGAATGAAGATATGGTCAAAGAGAGGGCATGAAGGAAATGGTCAGAGAGAGAGAGAGGAGGTGGAAGAAATGGACAAAGAGAGGGGGAGGAGGATATAGGCAGATAGAGGTGACAGGATGAGATGGAGAGACAGACAGATGGAGGAAGAGGTGGACACAGAGATGGGGAGGAGGAGGTGAGTTCAATATATGTGTTGACTGTGTATCTGGGCAAATATGCATGAAAAGGCTAGTACATAAATCAGAATGTATGTATGTATGTGTGTATGTATGTTCCAAATCTCCTCCTAAACCACTGAATTGATTTCTATCAAATGTTGCACGTTGCACATGTAACACTTATTATCTGGAAATAAGCATGGTGGGGATAATAGCCAACTAGCTCTCATCGGGGTGGGGATCGGGTTGAAAAGGAGTTGATAGCCCTTGACATTTAGGCTCCCCTGTATGGCAGGAATATCATGCAGGTAACATCGGAATGTGTTTCAGGGGGTATGTGCACGAACAAGCATGGTTGAGTAGGAGGGTGGGAGGGGGAGAGGATATAGATAGTGAGAGGGTAAGGAAAGAGGTGGATGGACAGAGAGGGGGGAGAAGGAGGTTGACAGGTAGAGGTTGGATACGGAGAGGGACAGTGAGGAGGGAGGATGAGGTGGACAGAGAGGGAGAGCAGAAAGTGGACTGAGATAGGTGGAGGAGGGAGTGGACAGAGAGATTGGAAGGAGGAGATGGATAGAGAAAGAGGAGAGGGATAGAGAGAGGGGGGAAGAGGAGTTACGGGGAGGAGATGGACAGAGTGAGGGGCAGGAAGAGATGTGTGCAACATATGTAACATAAGTGTATGCGGGCAAGCCACAGGTAAAAAGCTAGTACATTATAAAACCAAGGTTTATTTTTTTCAAAGTGTGGGAACTTTTTATCTGTTGCTCACTCCTCTTCTTGATCTTTCGTGTAGACTACAACATTGTTTTCTGACTGAAAGTATGTAATTTTCATTTTGTAGAGTTATTTTGCTTGATTTTCTGAAAATAAAATTCATATGTCCAAAGCTTGTATAAAGTCATGTAAAATAACGTGCACCATTCAAACTGTGCACCCACATTTAGGTTATGTTATGTGTGTCCAGTGTAGAAACCTAGTCAGAAGATGTAATGAATGGTGACATTTACACTTCTCATCTATTCAATAAAGACATAGTTATCATATATTTGCAAGTCCTGCTTTTGTTTTGCATACCGGGAAACAAGTAAGGAAGTTAACTGCATGAAACTATGATATTTCAGTTGTTGCACCGAACTGTGACATTTAATTTTCTTGCAGTTTGTTTTAACGTGCTTTTGTAGTACATTTTTGATTGTCTATCACATTTACCACATTATTTGTCTGTATTTCAATGGAAACATTGAGAATAATTGTATTTCAGTTTTACATTGACACAGGATCTTATTGGCCCTGTATTAGTGCTCCTGATTAGTTTTGACATTTACTCTAAAACTCCTCCTTAATTTTCTGTTCAACATTGAACGTGTACACATAGTAAAATGTGTGAACTTCTTGTGTAGCTTTTTGTTTTCCAGGAATTTACTAAATTAGGCCATTGTACAGAATATTTTTTTTTAATCAGCTTTTTTGTGTCTCTCTTTTAGGGAAGAAAAAACTGAGGCTTTGGCAGAGGCAAAAGAAGAGCTAGAATATAACAAGGTTCTTGTATCAAAGTTAAAGCTTGAGGTACGTTTTGCCTACACTACACAGATAACAAAATATTGCAGGGAAATTTCTCAGTGAGCTTGGTGTGTGTGTGTGTGTGTGTGTGTGTGTGTGTGTGTGTGTGTGTGTGTGGAGGTGGGGGGGTTATTTTTTAAGTAAGTGGCAAGCAGCTAGCTATAAAGAAGTAAAAACATATTCTTGTTCCTGATAAGTGTCAGAATAGAACATAGTGAGTGATTAATGTCCTGCCACTCTTCTTATCCATGTCACCAAGCTGTTGGCTGGGACACCACCTCTTTAGAACCTACATATTGCTGGTCCTGGTTTCACTCCTGGGACAGTCACACCAATAGGCTAATTGGAGGGGAGGGGTCACTTCAACAATTTGGAGATGACTAGGAGAGTGACAATATTATATCTTTTGAGTTACTTTTTTGACAGTGCCAACTCCAGTGATTTCGGCACTTGCATTACATGGGATGGCCACTGTTCCACTACAGGAAATAAATATCCAGCCTTGCAACTGGATCAGCAATTCTGACTGTGTTACTGGAGCCTTTGCATGCCAACTGTAAAATACAACAATTATCTCACTTTATGGACTTGGTCTTTGATTTGGAACTCTGATTGAGCACATTGTTGTTTAAGAAAACTCGTGGCAGTTTCATTGGAAGTGGTCGTAGCTCATGGTACTTTCAGTTGTAACGTCCACTCTCTTCCGTGTTCTCAGTCATCATCTCAGTGTAAATCTTGGTTTCCACAAGTTATGTTGTTCACAGCAGTGATCTATCTAGCTTGTGTCAGGCTATGACACAAAAGTAGTGATAAGCAATTTATACTCTTACGTGTTCTAGTTCATTATGGACACCAAGTTTATCGAATTGTAGCAGCAGCAAAACTATGACAGAAACAGGACTAAAAGTAAATTCAGATATAGTTTATGAAACTACAAAGACAGCAGGACAACTCTCTGAACTGCATGGCAGTCTGGGCAATGTTCCATGAGCAGCATTAACGTCACTGGTATTTGCACCAGTGTTGTCACCACCTACATTTCTAGTATTTAATTTGAAGGAAATGTGAGGCTTGTGTCTCCAACAGTTTCTGCTGTTGTACAAGCTTGGTAACAAATGTGTTACTTACGTTCAGTCAGCTTTATTATTGTCTTGTAGAAGTCACATTTACAAGCTAGTTTACAAATTATTACCACTCATAGAACCCGGCACTTCCTGTGTGATGACTTACGTAGATGCAACTGCATGTAGTGGCCACTAGTCTTGAGTTTCAGCCATTGTCATAAGTAAGTGAACCAGTTGTTTTTAGGTAAGATAAATTGCTATAGCAAATTTGTACTGAACATTGTGTAAATATCATAAATCTAAATCACCTCAAAAAAAAGGAGTCGAGTTTCGCTGGTCTCCCAGTTGTCAGGCAGAATTATTGAAGGTAAAACAGTTTTAGAAGTCTGATCTCTATCTGGTCATAATCACACCAGGAAAATGCTCAGTGATGGTGACATACATAAAAATTCAGGGTAGGTGCTGTACCATAACACAAGTTTCCACTGGCACAGAAGAACTGATTGTGTATGTGTCTAAAAAACTAACATTGGCACAGATGAATTATAGCCACATAGAAAACAGTTATGGCTATTATTGAAGATATGAATTTTTTTTATATATCTAACAAAATTCCAGCTGGTTACAGACCACAAGTCACCGGTTTCACTTTTTGATCCGTGAGAGAATCTACCAGATAAGACTGCCCAGCGATCACAGTTGTCAGTGCTGTTTTAGAACAATTACCATTATCGATATTGATGTGTCTGCACAGGATGGAATTCAACTTTTGCACGACGACACAAGCTCAGCACAATAGGCTTTGGGGTGGTAGGACTGGACCGAGTGACACATCAGGCAATCACCATGGACAGTTGCACTGAACATTTATTTGGCACATTTAAACAAGACAAATAACAAATAAAACCATTAACACATTTTTAAAATTACCATTTAGGTGAGAGCAAGTTACTTCAAAATTATACATTCATAAACCACGGCACTTATGGCCTATTACATATTTAGTGAGTTAAAAATTATTTACTCAAAAACTATGATCAACCTGAAGAACAATCCACTAAAATTTAACGAGGAAATGTAGTCTTTCGTTACTGCAGTGATTGGTATTACCAAAGTAATTCAGAGTACAGGCAACAACAAATCAGATACCATGGTACACAACCATGTTACTTAAATGGCAGGCACCCTACAATGTAGGATATAAAATATAAAATTTCATGTGACCAAGCAACCTCGTGGGATTGAACAAACTACATCCAGAAGCAGATGCCCGCCAACTCAGCTGTTTCCAATACAGGCTCAGCATGGACACCAAAACGGGAGCAGCAACTGTCACAAATAGGCACGAAAAATCCCAGAATTAGTAGGTATCTACAACAGACTGACATCTGCCTTAAGTAACTAGAAATACAATAATTCATTACAGCACATCACCTGTAGAATTAATCAATCTACTAATGAACCTCAGTTAAGCAGTACAAATCTATTAACTTATGCACGTTAGGCCAGTTATACATTAAGCTGCGAGCAAACTACATACACGGCCAGCCGGGATGCGCGGGCAAAAGGGGGCGGAAAATACACAACAGCACAAGTAGGACGCAACCCAGGACCCCACACCCACTACCAAGACAAACAGCAGAAGTCCCAATAAAATGAAATCAAATGCAAGTAACTAGTGTGCAGGCTAACAGTATATCAAGACCCCTCCCCCCTCCCAACGCAAAACACAAGGTGACTTACAGCAAATAGCCACATTTAAATTTGTGATTAAATTGGAATTAATTACCATATCCACATACTGTCATTGAAGGAATTCGTGTACTTTCATTAATAGAATCAGTTTCAAACTATTTAAACACACAATAACAATTGGCCTCTCAGTAACTTGTAAGAATTTATGTACCTACCCATTTAGAGTTTGACACGTGTCTCTCTCAGACACACTGTCACTTCAGATAGAAATGTAACAGTAATGTTATTGCAATTCGCAGCAAATGTATCCAGAACTTTTATCCATGTATATCTCTAGCATTTGGTCAGCTTAACTCCGTTGTGTGGTATAAATACAATAACCAGGTGGCATTTAGACAAGGACCAGCCAAACTGTTTTCAGTGGCAGTTAACACTGACAGTAGCAATCTACAAACGGAATGTATCAGCACTCCAGGCCCTAGTAAATGTTAACCATTACATCACATACAGCTCTCACTAGAGCCTTGTGTACTAAGCAAGTTGAAATAAACACATTTGAGGACAGACTCAGTAGGAGCAGTAACTACCGGCCAAGAAACTGAAGTCAGCAGCACTGAACCCAGTAGTCAATTCCGGCCACGATTTACAGCACAAGCAAGGCCCTTACCCTCTTGCTTGTTTGACGAAGCCAGCCGCCGCAGATCCCCATGCAAGGAGACATACAAGAAGCGAAATACACCAACGGCTTCCCAGTAACGTGACTGCTTCCGTGCCGGCGATATTTGCTATAACGCTGTCACCCGGGTAAACAGCCCCTTTTAGTTGTGCTCTTCCTGCTGCCTTGCACAGCGCCTGTACTGTCTGCCAGACTTCTCAAACAACGTTACTGTTAGGCGTCCCAAAACAAAATCCTTGCTACTTGCTAGAGCTTACCCCTCACTCCCTGATCAGCCCGGTAGGTAGCGCCACCGCGCGCTCTGCGCACACCACCAGAAAGATGACCTATACCGGCGGCGGGAATATCACTGATCGAGCCAAACGGCTCAGATAGCCACTACTGGCTCACCATTCAACACACCAATCCTGACACCATGTCACATCTACTGATGAGTCCTCATCAGGAGTTTGGTAAGCAAGAGGCACTTTTTTTTGGAGCTGGATGAAAACATTTGGGATACACTTGATGAATTGTTTGTGATGTCACAAGAGGTGACTAAGTTCACCGATTAGGACACAGTGCATCATAAACTAATATGTTATGCCCATTTTGATTGGACAGAGGACCTGCCCAAAGTGATGGAATTGGTGGTGGCTTAAAAAGAATGTTGGATGTGTGCTATATCACTCTTGAAACCCAATTTTGCTCCATTTTCATGAGATTCTTGTCTTTGCTTTTGTCTGAAATCGAAGTTGTATGATACACTTTCAGTCATTTGCAAGAAGGGATCTACAGTGATAATTGTCAGATAAGCTTTCACCCAACCTATATTTTCAGACTCCCATGTTGAGTTGCTAGTCTCCCATCAGGCACCTCCCCAGGTGGCGGACAGGGGAATGTTCACCAGATATGGTGGATACTGAGGAAATAAAATACCCAGGGCGGACTGAAACTAGCAACTGCTGCTTTGCAGCTGGGAGATGGGTCTCCAAAGGCAAAGGGAAGAAAACCCCAAATAAAAATTACCCGTCCTTTGGTAGAGGTTGGATGTAGAGTTGGTAGCTCCCTCTGTAAAAAACACCTATTACAAAATTTCACCAAAGAAAAACCAGATGGATAAAGGATGACAGAGATGGCATGGACAAGGTTATGGGGACAGGCAACCAAACTGCGGAGACAAGAAAAGTAAGAAAAGACAGAAAAACAATAGAAATCGTAAATCAGCTTTATTCATTGGTACTTGTAATGTGAGATCACTATACTGCCCAGGAGCCCTGAAAGTGATGCTAGACCAAATAATGAACCTGAAAAGAGCATCATAGCAGTACAGGAAGTAAGACAGACTGGGAGTGGAATCCTAGAAAAGAAAGAAGAAAAAATTTTTGTACCTGTAGTAAAAGGAACCATAAGTCTGGGACAAGATTTGTGGTGCATCACCAACTAAAGCACTTAGTAGTAGGATTCAGCCTCATAAACCCAAGGCTATTGACACTTAGGATAATAGGAAAATTCTTCAGTTACTCCATAATTAATGCCCACACACCAACTGAAGAATCGGAGGTTGAGGAGAAAGAAGGTAGCTACAAATCTCTGGAAGAGCATATGACGAATGCCCAGGGCATGATATAAAAATACTAGCCAGAGACCTAACACCCTGGCGGTAACAGAACAGATCAGTAGACCAATAATCGGCATCTATAGTAAATGTGCCACAAGTAATGACAACAAGGCAAGATTGATACTATCTACTTCTAGAAACATTTTCCCCACACAAGGAAATACATAAGGGAACATGGACAGCACCAGAAGGAAATACAATAAACAGCTTTAGAATCAGAGGAAGCAAGGGAACAATACCTGGAGAGAATAATTCAGGCAGAAACACAAGGTTGCATAAAAGCTGGAGGAATGTTGTCCAGTACTTTGGAAATTAAAAATGGAGTACGGCAATGTGATGTGCTGGCATGCCTCCTATTCAATGCTGCCTTGGAAAATGTGATGAGTGAAGCAAATATCTTGAATATGGGAATGATTTTTCATAAATCTGTGCAGATACTGGCGTATGCAGGTGACATCGACATAGTTGCAAGAACGGCAATGGAAGAGACATTCACTGCACTTGAACAGGCCAACAGGAATATAGAACTAAAAATCAATGAGCAGAAAAAATACCTAGCTGTTGGGAAAGCGCACAGTGAGAACATGTTGGCTGAAATAACGACGGTAGTTATACGTTTGAAAGAGTTCAGCTATTTCTCAATGCAAGGGATGCTTATGCATACACCCTTCATAAAGAAGTTTGTGCAATGGTGAAACAGTGGTAGGTCTGTACAATCCGCCTGTGTGAATGATTTGTTTAAATGCAAAGTTTAAAACTTCAGCTTGCCATTTTCTGTCTTCTGTCACCACATGAGACTCGTCTATGGGGGACTGAACCGAAGCCTTTGGCCCACTTAGCAATTTTACATAGGCCAGAGTTTTCTATGATTCTCAGCATGGTTTTGTGCATCAGTCTTTTTGTATGTGAATTTCTACTAGCTTTTGCCTGTTGACATTTCTGCATTATTTTATGAATCGAGAGTGCAACACACTCTTGTTTTCTTAGCATTTTCTTAATTTTGTTATTAAGCCACATTAGGTCATTTCCGCTTAACTCAGAGTGTGTTTTACACTCAGTTTAAACTTTGCCCATAATTCCTCTACATTCATCATACTGGAAATAAATGATGTCCATTCATTCTCCTAAGTAGGGACATAAAACTGCTTATCTGCTGAATAAAACGTTCTCGGTTTTCCAGCCGCATAAATTCAAATAAAATGCTCGAGCTTTCGATGGCCATCTCCGCCATCATCGTCAGGAGTTCACTGACTGCCGGGGCTGTTACGGTCTGTCGCTTATATAGGCATGATGACATCATCAGCAGCCAATCAGATCGATCCAATGTGGTGCGCGCGCCCGTAAGTCAACCTGGGCAGCTCGTGGCAGCACCGGTGACGTCAGGTGGTGCCAGGGGGAGGCGCCACGTTTGAAACTGCCGCTCCCGTGTTGCGCATCTGTCTCTGCTTTCTTTCGATGTCCAACGCTTATCTGCTGTTTCCAGCATAAAATATCTCCTAGCCTTCTCAATGGATTTATTTACTTCAGTAACCATCGTGGCTATGATGAATTTGTGGCCACTAGTCTCTGCCTGTAAGCTGACACCATCAATAATGTCAGGCCTCAATATCTAAAATATTTCCATCATCTTTGGCTTGCCGAACTAGTTACTCAAGATAGTTCCCAGAGAAAAATGTTCAGAGCTAATATGCAGGACTGTGTGTTCATACCGATGTGTTAAATTAGTAGATGTCCCACTCTAGACTCGGTAGATTAAAGTCACCACCAGCTAATATTACACAATCGGTGTACTCGCAGTTTGCTGAGTGCTGAGTTTCTTTGAATGATTCTTCAACTGTTGCAACAGCACTGTGTGACTTAATATTGACCTTGATGGACATAATAATTTTGTCAATTGCAGTGAATACTCCCCCTCTTGTGCTGTATAACTTGCACCTTTGATATGTGTTCCATGCCTTATGAAATATTTTAGAGCTTTCTACTTTGGATGTCATCTTGCTCTCAGTTCTGAGTATAAATTCAATGAAAACCTTTCCTCTAGGGCGGTAAATTCAGATAATTCGTTGCAAATGTTTCTTCAATTTCCTGTTAAAATCTTGATGTATGAAGTGTCTTTAATTTGTATGCAATCTGACTTCATTTCCTGCGTATTGACTGACAGGCATTCATCAGAGGACATGACATTACAACTAAAAATAAAAACGTGTTAACTTCACATGTACTTTGCTGCTACTGAAGCAGCTGCTTCCTGTGTATAGTGCATGCATGCATCCTACAATTCTGCACCCGATAATGCAGGTCCAGAAATCTTCAGCCAAAACTGTTACAGAATTGACAATACCTCTGGTTGAGACATACAACTTGGCTCCAAAGCAAAGGGCCTCCATCAATTATGGGTATGATACTGCAAATTATAAGCTCTGCTTGCATCCTGTGAGCAAGGCCAGCAGTCTTAATCTCTACCGGCCCTGTGTCGAATCTCTACCAGCCCTGTGTTGGAACTGAGAATGACCTCAGAACCCAAGCAACAGGTGTCATTGGTGTGTATATGAGCCACAAGTTACAAATGCCTGAACATTTGATAGCCACAGCCAGAGCCTCTGCATGTGAGCTTCACCCCCCTCCCCACATCTCCCACTTAACTTGTCATATGTACTGAGCAGATATTGGACTTCTTTTTATCCGTGGATGCTATTACCCTATAACACATCTAACATTGCAGCTTTTGCATACCGTGCAGGTTCCATTTGGAAAGCAGGAAAGAGATACTGGCAGAAATAAAGCCCTGAGGGTGGGTCATGAGTCATTCCTGGAATGCTCAGTCAGGCCATGAAAGGCAAAGCTTTCAGGTTCGAGTCCCCATCTAGCACACAGTTTGAATCTACCAGGAATTTTCTATATTATTTTGGTAGTAAAAAACTCATTTTCACTCTCCTACCATGAAAAGGCATGATTTTCTCAAATGACCTGCTATTTCTGGGATGGCAACATGTCTCAAAAGCCTGAAAAATTGGAATCCTCAGGGAAAATCAATTTACTGAAAAATTGAGGGAAATATGAAGGAATTTGTAAGATTTGTAGATGAAAAGAAATTTTCAATGTCATTTTGGTATAAATCACTCTGAGAATCTGCTTTGGAAACAATCGATTGTGGAGTCATGTAAGGGAAGGTAAAGAATTGTGTTGAGTTGTTGTAATGTTTGTTGCTCGATAATGGCTCGCCAAATGGTGGTGGATGACAGTAAGAATGGAATCTACAAGGACAGCAAGCACTTGTAACTTACAGATTTGTTAATAACACTATAATTTTTTTAGAATTTTGTTAAACACAAGTTTTTAATTAATTAGCTAAAGTTATAATCATTAATGAGATAATTACATTTTTTTTCTTGTGCACTCAATGATGTGATACACGTTGCAAGGTCCTCCACATAGGGTGCAATGACATCTGTCGGTGGGGTTGTGATGTACATGTGGCACAACTGGAGGTTGACTTCCTTCCATTTATTATTTGTCATCACTGGTGTGTTGAGGAGGCTGTGATGCATATGTTTTGCTTTTTCCTGACTGTCTTCCAGGAGTCTGGTACTTTGTGGAGTGGATATCATGCTATGAGCTGCAATGAGGTCTTCAATGAAGAAGATTGTGTCTGCCAAGATGTAGGTCATTTCGTTTTGTGTGTACTTTGAGATGCATAGCATTCTTTTCAGATAGACTGACTTGTCTCCCTCGAGTGGCTTGAGATTTAATTATGTGAGATGGCCCCATATAAGTTGTATGGTACGTGATGCAGTTGACTAAACCCTTATGTTGAAAACTGTCAGGGCTGTTTTTACAGCCTGCAGTGTAATTTCTAGGTACTTTTAGGTTTGAATATTTACAGTTCTCATTCCTCACAAGTGAATTTGTCACTGTTAGCCATCTTTACTCCTTTCCTGAATGTCATTGCTTTTGTCTTGTCCTTGTTTATGATGAGGGTTATTTATTTATTTATTTTTTTTTTTTTTTGTTGAAACACTCTTCCAGTTTGTTAATGGCTCCGTGCAGGGACACTCTTATTTCTGATAGTAGGATCATACCATTAGCATACAGTACATTCTTACTTCTTCTGATTTGGATCATGTCATAGGTAAGTGTGTTGAATATAGTGGGACCTATAGGACCTCCCTGCTGTACTTTATTCTTTTGCTGGATTCTTTGGAACTGTATTAATTCATCAAGGATTGTAACTGTGTTTTATGGAGGATGCTTGCTATGAACTTGAGGGTCTGGCTTTTTGCACCTAGTACTGGGTGTAGTTTCTCCAATACTCTGCTCCACTCTTCTCCTTTCTAACCCACTGGAAGCTTGTTTGAAGTCAATGATGACTGTGTAGGTATGACCTTTGGCTTTAGATAGGCTTCACTCATGAACGGGAGAATGTGTCCCATGACTTGGGTAGTTGATCTTTGGGGAATAAAACCAAGCTGTTCCCAAGGTATCACAGTCATCTTATTGTCAAGGATCTTTTTAAGTATGATGTTTATTCTTTCCCAAGCTGATCCCTCTATAGAAATCCAATGACTCCTGCAATTCTTTTCATTTGTAAATCAATTAAACTGTTGATTCTCTCCGTATTTTGGAGATGTCTTTGATTTTTAGACATATGACAATATTATGAAAAAGATAGATTGCTACTCACCAAACAGTGGATATGTTGAGTCGCAAATGGACACAACCAAAAGACTGTCAAACAACTAAGCTTTTGGCCAAAAAGACCATCAGAATTAGAAAACACACACACACACACACACACACACACACACACACACACACACACACACACACACAGATGACCACAGCCAGAGATCGTGGTCATGTGTGTGTGTGTGTGTGTGTGTGTGTGTTTGTGTTTGTGTTGTCTAACTCTGATGAAGGCATTTTTGGCCGAAAGATTACTTGTTAGTCTCTTTGTTGAGCCTATCTGTGATTCAACATCTCCACTATGTAGGATGTCAAATCAAACACCTTCCAGATGTTTAATTTCCAAACTTATTTTATTTGGATACCAGTTTTGGCGATGTACTGCGCTGCCTTAAGGCCCTGACTGATGTGTAGGAAGATTTCAACTCGGTTCTCTTAATGTAGTAAATTGCCAAAACAGGTAGCCAAATAAAATAAGTTTGGAAATTAGATGGCTGAAAGGTGTTTGATTTGACATCCTGTAGCAAACAGCCAAGTCCTACAATCATCTCTGAAAAGAGGGACATACGGAGTCTCCACTGTTTAGTGAGTATCAATCTGTCCTTTTCATAATACCGTCGTTTTTCCATCCTGGTTTTTCCATTGTTTGATTTCTAGATATTTGTTGGGTAGGGTTGTTCAGAGCTTCACAGTTTATAGCATTTCTTTTTTCATTAGCTCATACGAGATAGTGTCTGGGGGTAGCTGCCTTACATAGTTTGCTTCATGGGGTTGCTTTTCATTCTTCATCTTCCCTTATTCTTTCTTTTTCATTTAAGAGGGTACTTCCTTTGATTTTATAATGTGAGCTCTTCTTATGGAGTAGGTTTCTCAAGTGGTTTTCTTGTACTGTCATGTAGATGTTTTGTTGTCCGTGGTTCCAAGGCTCTGTAGGGCTTTGCTCCTGCTTGCCATAGTAATTCTTGTTCCATGTCTGAGTGTATTACTGTTTATTTTATTTCAGGATCAAGTTATATCTTGTTCTTGTATGCATAACCACTAAGTGATCAAATGTATCTAGACTCCCCTATGTTAAGCAGAATTGAGCAGTAGATGTCATGAGAGGTTGTCCTATCAGTATAAAAGGAGACAGGGAGTATGGGTTGTTAGCAGAGAGGTAACAGCAGAATGGGTCGGTCAGAGAGCACAGTGACTTTGAATGTGGATTATTCATTATATGTCACTGAAGTAACAGATCCATTAGGGACATTTCAAACCTTGTAAAGCTGCCCGAGTTGACTGATGATGATATGATTGTGAAGTGGAAACATGAAGGTACAATGACAGCAAAACTAGGACCAGGGAGACATCAAATACTGACGAACAGTAACCATTGAGCAGTGTGAGGGGTTGTTTGCAAACAATTGCATGAAGCCAGCAGAATGAATCACTCATGAGTTCCAGAATTCTGTCAGCAGTCCACCTAGCACAATGACTGTGCATGGGAAGCTAAAAAGAATGGGCTGCAATGATGAGCAGCTCCTCTGTAGTCAGTGCCAAACAATGCTTGAGGTGGTGTAAAGAGTGGCACCACTGGGCTTTGGATGACTGGAAGCAAGTGATTTGGAGCGAAGAATCATACTATATCCTGTGGCAAGCCGATGGAAGGATCTGAAATTGACAAATGCCCAAAATGTGTTACCTGTCATCATGTGTAGTGTCAGTGGTGAATTAGGAGGAGGTGGTGGTATGGTGTGGGTGTTTTTCATGGTTAGGTTGTGGTCCCCTTATTGAGCTAAAAAAAAAAAAAATCAGTAAATGTGTTAGTATATTAACACATTTTTCCTGTATTGTGTACTGTGTACATTAGAGGAACAGTTTGGATAGGACAGTTTCTTTTTATCAGCATAACAATGCATCCTGTCATAAAACGGCATCTGTGACGTGGACAGTAATATTCTTTAAATGGGCTGGCGTGCTCAATGTCCTGATCCAAACCAATGGAACACCTCTGCAATGAGGTAGAATGTCAACTTCACTCTACGCCTCAGTGTTGAACATCATTACCTTATCTGGTTTTGACTCTTGAGGGAGAATGGGATGCCATTTGTCTACACACATTCGGAAACCTCGTTGAATGTGTCCCCAGCAGTGTTCAAACCATTATAAAGGTGAACGCTGGACACTCCCCATATTATTGTCCGCCAATTTGTGTGTGGTTACTTTTGATCATGTAGTATAGCTGAGTCTCAGATTTTCGTTGTTTGCATTTGTCTTTTTCAGTTTTTCCAGTCCCAAGTGTTTTCTTATGTAACATTTACTGTCAAAGCAGCATTTGCTTTTCCTCTTCTGTGACCAAGGGGACACTAACTGCATCATTGATTCAGTTAGGTTCCACAGTGCATCATCAATTTTGTCTTTAGTATTTCTTCAGCACCTATATTCTGCACTAGTAGATTGGGAACAATTTTTTTTTTTTGGAATGCTTCGTTGTTCACTTACTGTGCCTCTCTCTACTGTCATAATCTGAAATTTAACCATTACCAGGAGGCATTTCCTTATAAGGATTCTAGCAGAAGATGCGGTGGTTGTTAAACTTTGGAGCTTTATCTCATTTTCACTACAGAACATAAGGTCTATGGTACTAGAGCTGTTGTGTGAGTTGTAAGTTTCATTCTGAGCTTTATTGATGAAGGTAAAGTTGTCCTCTTCCACAAGTTTTGTAAGGGCTCGTGTTTTGCTGTTTGGTTGTCTATTTGGTAGTTCAGATCTCCTAGCAAGACTAGGATTTCCAGGTCAGTCTGGTCCAAAGTTGTCATTATGGTTTCCACCATTTCGTCTGCTGAGTAATAATGCATAACTCCACCTGATAATAATTGTTCTGTCCCACATGAGGCTGGCAGTCCAAATCCCTTCCCACATGAGGCTGGCAGTCCAAATCCCGGTCTGGCCATCGAGATTTAGGTTTTCCATGATTTCCCTAAATTGTGTAAGAAAGATGCCAGGATGGTTCCTTTGATAAGGGCACGACTAATTTCTATCCACACCATTTTAAATGCGCTTGTGCTCTCTCTCTCTAATGACCTCATTGTTGAGTGGATGTTAAACTCCAATCTTCTTTCCTTCTGTCCCAAATTTAGCCAGTGCATGTATAATGTAGAAAGTATTTGTATTTCATGGTTATTGGTGGTAGGTCCACAGAAGATAAGAATATCACTTCACAGCATTGTTTTGTCTAGTAAAATATTGAGTAGGGGTTTTAAGACTTATGTGTTCCATAGCATAAGTTGACACCATTCTATTTTTGATGATAGTCAGTTGCAGAAAGGAAAGAGACAGAAGATTACTTCTTCCGACTGTAATTTATCTCTCTCAACTTCGTTTTTGATATATTTACTGACTGTAAGTTTGAGGCATTTTTTCTTCCTCTGGTGCTTAATTGCACACATTCCTTTATGTCTGTGATGGTTTCCTCCTTTAGGTGTCTATTTGCCCAGAAGGCCTAGAAATAGCCAATACAATTTTGTTGCAGACTTAGACTTGTTTGATTTACCTCTTCTTCCTACTTTTGAGAACTGAGGGATTATTCTGCTGGTGGTTTGTAGTTTTCTTTGGTGCTGGTCTGTCTGGTTTGATGCCTTTATCTATAGCATATTCCTGTAAACTCCTAGTTCTCTGCCTCCATGTTCTTTTCGTCCATTGGGTTTTCAGTAAGATCCTCGTTGTGTTCATCTCTCTCTATGTGCTATTGAATTCTGGATGGGTGACGTCTTCAAGATTTATTGTCACAGGCCGTTGATTGGGCTATGAACCTAATTGCATTGCATTTTTTATTTCTTGTTTTATCATCTTCATGATGGAGTTTGATAGCAGGGTTGCCACAGGTCCATGAAATCAGGGAATATCAGGGAATTTCAAACACATCAGGGAATTCAGTGATATTTGAAAAGAGAAAAAAAAACACTGGAAAAATCTCATTTTTGTCTCAATAGATGAAATGGTTTGTTGATTGAGGTGTCATGCATTGTTGCTGGCTCGGTGCAGCTGAGTACGTGCGCTGCTTCCCTACTCCCTCTTTCCTACTGCTTCTCCCCTTCCTACCACCCCATCAGCATACAGTCAGTGCTGCCACCGCTTCTTGTGGCTAGCCTAGCAGCTGTCAACAAGAAGCAGGGAGGTGTCAGAAGTGATTTGTTTGGATCTGATTCTCAGAGATTGTAGATGCAGTGACCGGAGATGGCAGTCATGTGTGCCTGAGTTGTGTCTGAGTGATTGCGTGAATGTGTGCGTGCTCTCATTTTCTGACAAATGCTATGGCTGAAAATTTAGTTGTGAGAGTGTATTGTCTTTTCTACTTGCCTCCTGTGGCTCAGCGATCATCTTTACGGTGAGTTGCTACCTATTCTCATTATTATTGATTCTCAGAGTATTTGAACAAGTTATCTGTTGCACGGACTGAGCGACGTGGTCTCATTTCACCAACATGCTGTCTGTGGCTCGTGACTAACTGGCCACACGAGTGGATTTCTGCGACAGGCCGAAACTGGTGATCATTTCTGCTGGTACCTGTAATGGATCGGGCATGCCAATCTGAAGCCATTCGCTTTCCACTAATGGCAGGCCCTGCCCATCGGATCTAGTCTCACCAATCTGCATGCAGGCCAGTGTCTGTTTGTGTGTGATGTAATGCAGCAGATTTTCATTGTTTATTCATAGACTCAGGACTACTGTGCTCCTCAGCAGGCCAGAGGCCATGGGTGATGGATTTCAGGAATTGAGACTGTCTCACTGCACTGTCTCACATTGTACAGTGTGGCATTTTATAAACATTTTGTTTGTTCTAGTACATTTTGGCACTTCAAAAGTAGTTTATATGTTAGAAAGTATGGATGATAAGAAGAAGAAAATTGTGTCAATCGCTGGCTGTTTGTACGCTATGTACTCATATATTTCTCGAAAGAAAAATCACACAATACCTGTAAAGTAATAGATATAAGACAGTGGATAATAACCAACAATAACGAACATAGTAGAACCGACATTTTATTGGCAGTCACCAACAGTGATGGTTTACACAATACTTCCCTGCGTTATGCACTTCTTTCAAGAGGCCTACTTTTTTCTGAGGTTGTTTCTCAAATCAGTGAAGGTATTTTAAATCGCTCTTGCAACTCCAAGGAAATGCACATTTTTGTCACCAAATGTGCTTTGTTTTATTGCAATAAAAGAACATCAGGGGTCTTAATGAAACACATATACCATTTAGCTTTCTTTCTCCATCTAAAAACATTTCATTACAAAAGATGTTGATGGTAGTACTTAAGATTTTTGCTGACATCAGGGAACCCCATCTGCTTGCAAGTTTTTTTTAGATATTTCCTCATTTGCACTATTGTTTCTTGTACCGTAGCTGCAAAGACAGGTTGTTAACTTGTGTCTTAACTTTCCCTTGAGACCTCGAGACCTCAAAATTTGTCAGGGGAAAATGCTAAAACTTGTCTGAAAATCAGGGAAATATCAGGGAATTTCACTTGGGGAAACTTGTGGCAACCCTGGATAGATTATCCATCACATTTTGCATCTGGATGTTACTTTCTCCATAGTTTGTTCTTCATTTTCTGTGTGTGTGTGTGTGTGTGTGTGTGTGTGTGTCTTTTATGCAGTCAGCCAGCGGGTGTCACTAGGTGTGGGCTGCTAGGTATTCTCTGTTTTATTTCTGATGTCTGGTCAGCAGATGTAGGTAGTCGGTAACTGCTGTACTCTTCACATGCTTCAGCCAGTTGGCAAGCAGGTGTTTATCATACACTGGAAGCTGCCTGTGTCGTCCTGTATTCTGTTAAAAATGGCACCACTTGTTTTGTGGGGCTGCTGACTTTTTTCTTATCCAGGAATTCTGTTTTGCCCTCCCTGACCTTGTTTAGAATTTTTTTCCCATTTCTTTAACAGCCGGCCGGTGTGGCCGTGCAGTTCTAAGCGCTTCAGTTTGGAACCGCGTGACCGCTACGGTCGCAGGTTCGAATCCTGCCTCGGGCATGGATGTGTGTGATGTCCTTAGGTTAGTTAGGTTTAAGTAGTTCTAAGTTCTAGGGGACTGATGACCTCAGTAGTTAAGTCCCATAGTGCTCAGAGCCATTTGAACCATTTCCTTAACATCTAATGTGTTTTGTAATTCTCTAAAGGAGTGTCTGATGTGATTCACAGCTTCAAGCATGTTGTCTTTCATCTCTTTTTTCACGCAACCATCTATATATGTGATATCTGTTAGTGTTTCGAAGACATTCTCAAACCAGATTTCTTTCATGTCTGCCATTTTAACTCATGGTCACACTTTAAAACTTCAATTACTCTCACTGTTTATGGAATTATAAATGAACTAGTGTTTTATTTTCACTGTTTTGGTGTCTAGTTAATGATTTAGCGACAAACCTCTCCATCAATATAATCAGACAATCTAAGCCATAGGTTTTTCTGCTCTTTTTCTGTAATGTCATTAGTTTTGTTGGTCAGACATAACAAGTCCTTCAACAGGTTTAGAAACAGCCTCTATGTTGTTCTGAGAAACTTATCTCTTGTGGCTTTGTTTGCCATTGTGGCTGCATGTTTTCATGTACTCACTTGATTATTTCAGCTCTAGGATGTATTTCATTTTGATAATTCTACAAGCAATATTATTCATCAGTAAGTGTGTTGTTGGCAGCTTTAACTTTGCTTCATTTTGTATTGTAACAAGAAGAAAATTCATGTTATATTACAGAACCGCTTACTTAATTCTACAAACCACACAGATATTTTGAAACAGTTGCGTATGGTCCAAAATGCCTGCATCTGTATGATAAAATAATGCACATTTTGTATCTAATACGGCTTTTCTTGGTTTAAGTGAAGTTTATAATCATACATTTGTAATTTAACTGCAATAACTTTATGACAAAGTGTTATGGTTAAATATTATTTATGGAACAACAGAACATCTTATTTCATATGTACCTTGTTTTCACTTGGAATAATCACAAATTAGTCATGTAGCAACCAAAAAAATCTCATTTGCGGCCATGAAAGCTAGTAAAGTAAAACTGTCTCTCACATACAACAAAATTTGGTTCAGGGAAATGTGGAAGTTCAACTTCGAAAAACTTGGGAACCTCAAGGAAATTTTGTATGAAACTGAGTCATCTCCCTGATCTGTCAGTGAAGACTGCTCAATTACACCCTGTTCAAGATCAGTATTGTTTTATAATTAATCTGTGTTAAGTGATGTAGTGTTAATGGTACAGATTTATCAGTTTTCTATTTTTTCATGCTATTCAAAAAGTATAATTGTTGTTTCAGATACAAGAATTAGTGCAAGATGCTAGAGCTGCTAAAGTGTATAGAGATGAGCTTGATGCAGTGAGAGAGAGAGCAGAACGTGTTGACAAACTAGAGCAAGAAGTACAACGATATAGGGAAAAAATGACTGATATAGAATTTTATAAAACACGTGTTGATGAACTTAGAGAAGATAATAGGTATGCACAATATTTCATTCTGTTGGGTGTGTCTGTTATCATTATCATGAAATATTTACAACAGACACTTCTGTTTCCATGATTTGTTTTATTTTTCCTAGTTAGGCTGTTTGTACTATCAGTTAAAGTAGAATTGCCCAGCCAAGGCCACTGATAATGTTTACTAAAATCTCAGATAAACAGCATTGATCGTTATGTTGTCGAAAAATTAACAGTGCTAAGTCTAAGTGTGGAGAAATATTAATTATTCTTGTCATTATGATTGTAATTGTGCAGAAACTTTTAATGTGGCAGCCGAATGAGAGTGTAAACAATTGACGACTTAGACTGTCATGCAGAGAGATGTGGTATGGGGGAACAGCCTCCCAAAGGGCTGGCAGTCTACAATCATGATTTGTGTTTTTGCAAAAGCAGAACTAACACTTATTGACAGCAATTCAATTCTTTTTGTGATCATGGGAGTAGAATTCGAGCACTGTGATGGACCTGTAGAAGCCTCTTCTCTCGTTTCTAAATAAGAAAAGTGACATACCACACAAAGTGACGTGACGTACCACACAAGGCACCCAGTGACAGCTACTGGAACTGCTTGTTGACAGCGCAGTAGACTAGGTAGAGAAGTCCCAATCTCTACTGGTATCTTTTGCGATTGTAGTTCAAACACCCCCTGCCCCCCTCCACCTAAAACTGCTACATTAAAGTATCCGCACTATACCATTTTTACACGAGTGCTAATGAATTGCGCATATATCATTTGGGAATTGCAGAACAAGACTAGTACCACAGTTGTTTCAGGACTTTTAATTTCAGAATAAAGTGGTAAAAGGAGGATTTATTTCCCAGTAGTTTGCCATATTCTTTTCATAATTTTAGATGCTTATCTATCTTTTGAAATTGATTAAAATATAGAAAACATTTGCACACAATTAACTTTTATGTATGTCCTTAGAGTGTTAATGGAAACACGTGAAATGCTGGAAGAGCAGCTGCAGCATGCTCGGAAACGTGGTGACCGGGTTCTTGAGTTGGAAGCTGAAATTATTAAGTATCGTCAACATGTTAATGAGCTAACTCTAGACTGTGAAGCCTCAAAAGCTAAGTTGCAAGAAGTATTTGAAGAGAATGCACAGCTGCAGCTCCTGACACAGTCCTTCTTGAATGAAAGCAATGCTGGGTCTGAAACAGACAGTTTGGCAGATACAAATCAAGGTGAAAAGTATTATCCACATTCAGTTTTTTATAATTTGCAACATTTATACTGCAGTAAAGCAGATGTAACTTGTGTGATAAATCAAAGAGTGAATGATACATTGTGTATATCACATAAAATGAAGATTGTTAATGAAAAATATTCACATCATGTTTGTAGTGTACCTAAATGAGCAGTAAAATCTTTCTCATGGTGCCTAATAATAATTATATGATGCAGTCAAATGAAAACTAGACAGCTGGAAAAAAAAGGAAGTGTATTATTTCAAAAATAATTACCATAACTGTTGTATTTATCCCACTGTGAGACAAGTTGATTGATGCCTTCATGGAAAACTGTTTGCAGTTGTCTACAGAACCATGTTTCTGCTAAGGCACATACCTCTCCATCCAAGCAAATCAGTGGCCATGAATATCTTTCTTCAGGGCCCCAAAAATATGGAAATTACATGCGGAGAGATCGGTAATGTATGAAGAATGTGTAAGGGCTCACCAGTGAAACTTCTGCAGTGTGCCCAAAACAGCCTTGGCAACATGTGGGCCTGTCCATGAGTAATTTTGAACTAATTAACAGTTTATGTACTTTTTTCTGTCTGTCTCATTTGCACTTGGTTGCCAGTTATTCATATACTCTGAGGCAAACACGAATTGATAATGTCCATTGATGATGGCCCTTTTCATTTCTCCCTTGCAGTCAGCTACCACATCCATGTCACTGACAGGATACACACAGTGGACATTCTGTACATTTATTTTAATTTTTTTGCCACTTCCTTTTGTAAAGCTTATTCTTTACTGACAGAAAAATGAAACATCTAGAGTGGTAATGGAAGGTTTTGGTCTAGCCCTTTTATTATTTTTAACACTATCAATGCCCACATACTTGTACCTCTGAATATGAATTATAAATTCTGAGGATGGTTCCTCTGCCTTCAAGGACTGTATTTGGTCTATTTTAAAGTCGGAATTGGCTGTATCATTGCTACACAACCAGCACAACCATCGTAGTTTGTTTCCACAAGCTACTTTTTGTTGCACTGCAATTAGCATCAGCTGTTAAAACCAAAAATCTTCATTTCTTTTTAAGACAACTACAGATGAACCATAAACAATTCTAAATCCTTGAATATTTTTGCAAACAGTTATTCTGACTAGAAACTGTATAATATATTTTTTTAAATGCTGGACACTTTGGTTTTTAATTCTTTGGTAAAGTTTATGAATGACAAATGCAAGTAGTTAATGATTTATAATATTTATTATTTATGAATGAAGTATCATAAATTATCTATAATATAATACAGATATACAAGCTATGCAAGGGAAATGTACTATAAAATTGATTTACAGGTAAATGAATTTTTTATAATGTGAATTGTAAAATGCAAACTTTCAGGTTTGAAACTGGTAATCATATTAAAAATGTTTTGGCCATTATGTCATGGACCCTGGATTCCATTGAAAGGCCCTAAAATTTAGACCCTGGCACTCACAACAAGCAGATATCATGATAGGTTGCTCAGAGAGGTGGTAGAGATTGCTAAACATACCAATAATTGTGAGGGTAAAGAATTAGATGTAAAGCTTAATGATATCTGGTTCCTTTTGGAGAGAACTGCAGTATTTGATAACTGTCAGATTGGACTCAGATTTAAAAAGCAAGTGATTCTCCTTTGCCCCCCCCCTACCACCCCCTCCTCCCCAGCCCCCCATGTGAAAGTATGGCACAATGAAAAATCAGTTTCGTTAGAAATGACTTTATATCAAGTGTAAAAACATTTAGTTCAATTGGGACAGATATAGGGAGCAGTGGAAAAGTTCCAAACATTCTAAATCACATTCTGTATGAATATGTGAGGGTTGGAACATTAATAGTGGAAACTATTTATTTACAGCTCGTACAAAATATATACATGTTTCAAAGTTTTACTGACCTTCAAAGTAGTCACTAGCGTTGTGTATAACCCGTTGCCAGCAATGTGGAAGTCGTAGGATACTCTTAGCAGAGCCAGTTGTGTTGACAGTTCGAGCGACGTGGTCTATTGCCCGACGAATTTGTAGCAGTTCTGAAGCGAATGCCGCGAAGTGTTTCTTTCAGTTTAGAAACTGAGTTGAACTTATGAGGGCTTAAGTCAGGGGAGTGCAGTAGGTGGTATAGCACTTAGCAGCCCCATCAGTCAAAAAAATCAGTATGCTTGACCATTGTTCTGCAAAATGATGATCAGGTCCTGCAGAAAGTGTCATCACTTCAGTCTCTAAGCTGGTCGTAGGCTGTGCTCCAAAAGTGAACAGCATGGATACAGAAGTGATGACACTTTCCGCAGGACCTGACCATCATTTTGCAAGACAATGCTCAAGCACATACAGTGCAAGCTGTTACTGATTTGTTTGACTGATGGGGCCGCTAAGCGTTGTACCACCTACTGCAGTTCCTTACTTAAGCCCTCATAAGTTCAACTCCATTTATAAACTGAAGGAAACACTTCATGGCATTCGCTTCAGAACTGCTACAAATTCGTATGGTAGTAGACCGCGCCGCTCGAACTGTCAACACAACTGGCACTGCTAAGAGTAGCTTCCGACTTCTACATCACTGGCAAAGGGTTATACACAATGCTAGTGACTACTTTGAAGGTCAGTAAAACCTTGAAACACGTATCTATTTTGTACGAGCTGTAAATAAATAGTTGCCACTATTAAAGTTCCAACCCTTGTATATCAAGTATAGTAAACTAAACCTTGAAGGAAGCCAAAAGTATAAAAATAAAGCTTCAAAAGATCCATCCTGGGTTCAAAAGAGATGTAGTGAAACTGATATACAAATATTAAGGGGAACTCCAACATGTGTAAAAAATGCACACAACTTATTCCTCTGTCAAACCTTGGCAAATGACCTTCAGGAAATCTCAAGAATTTCTGATTTTAAGTAAATTGGATGTAGAAAGCACAAGCAAATAATATTTTACATTGAGTATGTTGTGAAATTAGCCCCTTTGCAACCCATGTTTATTGGAAATACGTTCTGCAGTAAACAGTCCCTCATCACTGGAAAAGAGGATAGGTCGCCCCTGTCTATAAGAGGAATAAAATAGTAGATGTCCAGAATTACATACTAATATTCCTAGCATTTGTCTGTTGCAGGATCCCAGAACATACTCTAAACTTAAAAATATGTTTGTTTAGATAGTCATCTACCACAGTAGCTGTCAGTATATTGACTTTTCCCCACTTCTGTCTTAAGCAAACTCAAACTTAAGAGAGTGTTACACTTGATAAATTTCACTTTTATTTACAAAGTATCATCGGTCATGGTTGTGTAAATATAGAATACATAATATGTTTCTACATTTTTGTACTTACAGATTAAAATCAGTTTTTGCATATGCATGCGGTGTACTATTTACTTACGACCTTAATTACTCCTCGTTACATGTTTTGAAGTCGACGGGGTTTTCCCCTGTTGCCAGCAGAGTTTGTAGTTGGAAGAAAAACGTGGTTGCACTTCCTCCCTTCATGATTTTTCAGCTTTTAGGAATCTAATTTTTCTTTAGCTGCATTTGTTCTCTTTGCACCTCACTCTTGTGAAACCTTATGCATGTTGTATTCATAGAAATTTTATTGTGATTTCACCTGTTTTGCATTCAACACAGTGTTTTTGTATGTTCATTTCTTCCTCCTTTGCATTGTGAGTGATACCAACATTGTGAATGTAGTGGTTTTAAGGGTAGATGTAACGGAAAATGTAAACATTTATTTAAAAAATCATTACAGCCATATTTATTAATGTACAAATCTAAAATTTTGTATGTGTAAAGCAAAGGAGCTGTGTTTTAATGGAAAAATATAATAAAATATGCAGGATTAATACTTTGCCAGAAATTTGAATTTTTGATTTTTTATTGTCTTTTTTTTTTTTTTTTTATAAAAAGCCGTAACTCAAATTCTAATCATGCAATTATTCTGAAAATTTTTGTTGTAGTGTCCTAAGAAGGTTATAAGACCACTGAACTACAGTTATTAATTTGTGGTACAAATTGTATAATTAACAGGGTTTTTAATTTTGCACATCCAAACTTAACTTTTTTTCTACATGCAATCATCTAAAAATCGGAATGTAATTGCAGGATCTCATATTTTTTAGTTCCAGGGAGACAGCAACACATTGTGAACAGTTCCTGAAAATTTCATAGCATTAGCACATATATAATTTTTGAGAAAAGGCTTTTAATAACGTAAAAAATGTAAAACAGAGAAAATGAAATTCAAAGAGTTTCTTCTTATACCCCTACATGTAATAAGCTTACCTCAATTTTAAAATCGTCTGTACTGATACTCCTCGTCCTCCAGGTTTCTCTTCTCTTCTCTCCTCTTCGAATCTGCCTGGCCTGTATCTGCAGGTAAGACACTGATCTGTTAGCTTTCTTGGCCCTGCTCTCGTCGGTGGTATAAAATGCTTTTGTTGTAAACACACCAGCCTCATTGCCTCTAAATTATGTGTGTTTTTCCAGATAGCTCTCCCATAAAATATCTGGAGAAAATTATTTTCTTTCAGAGTAAGCCTGCCTTTTGGTTTCCCATCCTCATGTACTTCGCCTTTCTTGTCTTTCGGAAGCGATGAAGCCTTCCACCAAGCCTCTTTTGGATGTGACCAACACATTCCAACCTTTATATTGTTGTCTGATAATTTTGTTTAGTGTGTCATTGACTCCCTATGTCACATTTGCTTTCATTTGCAAATCTTCAGGAAGAACCTTCCATCTCATTGCGAATGCAGCAAAGAAAAACCCTACTAGCAACAAGAGAAAAATCTACCACTATTCTGATATCAGTAAAAGTAATTTCACTTGCAAAAGGATGAAGATTTGGGTGCAGGGATGTGCAAGAACTTATTTGGATAATAGAAAAGGTCACTGTTCTCCATAACTAACATTCCATAATGTATTACATAAATACTTTTGTATTTTTGGATTGGATATAGCATTGTGAAATTAATTTTAATGTAACCTAAGTATTGCGAAATGTTGCTTTATGTACTCATTGCTGTGTGGTTGATTTCAAGGTTCAGCAGACAATAGTTTATCAGAACAACTGAGCAGTAGTGCTCAGGCAAGGGCTCTGAAGCTTGAGCTTGAGAACAGGAGGCTCCTATCAACTATAGACAGTTTACGCGAATCGTCATTCCATGAAACGAATACAAAAATCTTGGAGATTGAAAAGGAAAAGAAGAGGCTGTCATTGAAGGTATGCAAAATAAATTGAAAACATTTGTTTAATATGCCAGTACCTTGAGATTATTTTATTTCTGTACAGTTCATATGTAGAATTGTTTCTGTCTAGTAAGAGCTTTGAAATGTCAGTTAATAGTTTTGGTAGTATGAATCATATGGGATCATACAAATAAAATACATTTCGTATAACAATACATAGAACTTACACTTTTTGACTGTGATTGGGAGTGTATATATGGCAAAAAGATGGGTGGAGGCAACAGAAATTGGAGGTATATGGCAAAAAGATGGGTGGAGACAACAGAAATTGGAGGTTTAATTCACACGTTATAAAGTATTAATGACAGTGACTTTCTGGAAGTTAAATTGATTGTACTTCTATTAGAACTTAAATTCACAATTTTCAATGCTGGTGTTTGACAATATGTTCTTCTCTGATTAAGCATTTTATCTCATTTCATTAAATTATATCTTCAAAAGTGTAAATGATGTGCACGCACACATAAACACACACATTCATTCATTCTCTTACCTGCGCGTGTGCGCAACAATGTATATGGTGGGGGTGGGGACAGAGAGAAAGTGGTAGAGACTAGAGGTACACATTGTATTCTTGGATACGTTGGTTGTTATATTAGTGGAAGTAATTCTAATATTACTAGGATGTGACCAACATAATGAATCTGAGAAATTACTTGAAAGTATCAGAAAATAAACTTGGTTAAGGACGAATCCAATTTTAGAAGGGTGTGGAATGGGTAAATAAATGGGCTTCAACTTACACTTGGCCAGAAATTGATAGCAATCAAATAGCATGAAAGTATTTCCATTGGGAGCTTCATCTAAAGGAGAACAGATTGCTGAAAAGGCTGTTATGACTGGATTTAGCTGTATCACTGAAGAAGCAGCAGGATGTCAATGAGATACAGGCACTATAGACAATTTGTTTACAATGATGTTAAAGGCTTAACTTGGGCAATATGCAAGTTTAAAGGGGGTTGAAGGTATAACAAACTAAGAAGTTGTGTGAATGATTTTTGAGAAACGAATTGAAAGTTTAAAGACTGTGAGTGGGCAGTGGTGTTCCAGTAGGGAAACATGTTAGACATGTGGCATTGACTGCATTGTATAAAATGTTATAAAAATATTTTTCATTTCATTAATTAGATTAAGGCCTTATTTATGTACCAAAAATCATCTTTCATGATTTATGCATGTATTAACCATCTACTGTTTATTCCTCTGTTATGAAGTTAGTAACAGCATACAGTTAATTTGATAATTGTGATCAAATTCCTTCTCATCAAGTTGAACTAATATAAAGCTCTCTGGTTTTCAGCCAAATTAGTTCATTGAAATGGTGCAATGTTTCAAAGAGTCTCACTATCATCATATCACCTTCACCAGAATATGATAGAAGTGACCACTCATTGAAGCATCAGGCCATTTCAATGAACTCACTTGCCTTTACTAAGAGGTTTATATTAGCTTGATTAATCACGTTTTGAGGCGATGGACACTGTGTACTTAAAGAAGATTTTGCTGCTTTTACTGATCAAGATTGTTCTTAGAGGATAATGCAAGTCCATTTTGAATGTGAGAGATATTATTAGCTACTCTTGGAAACTGTTTCAGGTATTGACCATATGCAGGAACAGTTGAGGGAGAATTAGTCGTCTGCTGAACCATCAGCTGGGATGCTAGATCAGTTTCAGTAGGACTGTGATATAAACAAAACAAATTGTTCTCTGTGTATATTAGGTGTTGTTGAGCCCACTGCTTATCAAGTATGAACCATTGTTGTAAGCGTACTAACCTGTGATCACTGGATTGCACATGTTGTCTCATAAGTGGAAATTCATTGAACTGGTGTAAACTTGTTTTATGATAAATTCTCAAATAATGTACTCAGCAGAGCATTTAATTACTTTGCACATTTATTGACAATCATAACAACATGATGACCAGTTTCAGATCTTGTGTAGTATATTTATCACAGGCAGACACATACAACAACCTCCAAATCAGCCTGACAGTGGCTAAATATTTACAGGCCACTTTTGGATATGGTTCTTGACAGATAAACCTCATAAAGTTGCTGTCGAATTACGCAGTCAGTGGACTCGGTAGGTTTTGTGATAACCGATAATACCACATAGAAATGTACAAAGTGGACACTGAAGAATTAACACTGTAATTGCAGCAGATGATAACCTTGAAGTACTGCAAGGTTGATGTTTAAGTGCGAACCACACTTTAACCTAAGAGTTTCACAAAGATACAATGTAAGTGACTACATATTGTTGACACAATGAATGCTAGCCTGTGACTGACTACGTTTGGGTGGGATATAAAGACTGGTGTAATGATATTTTGTGATTTTGTAAATTGCAGATCTGTTTATAAAATTATAGTGTGAAAATGCAAATGCTGTATAGGTTTCAACAAGAACTTGCTTTAACTAAAATATGGCTCATTAACAAAGGAAAACAGATTACAGATCTATTTTTATGCCTCCTCTGTGAATTACCAGTTTACAAGTACATTTAAAATTATGTTAATTTATACAAATTCTTAATTATGGACTTAACTGAAAAATGAAGTGTTTTACCTGGTTTAGAAAAATAAGGGTGATAAATATATAGGTCCAATCCTGTCATCTGAGGTACAGTGGCTCAGCTGGCAAAATTAAATTTGGGTGTGACTGATCTTTACTTACAGATAGCTTTCAAGTGAATTACTTCTGGAAAACTGAAACAGGTTAGCAGAAAGAATGAATCGACAACTTTCTGATAAGTGGTGTCAATTCTCTCACAACTATTGATTAGTTCAAACAGCATACTGTAGTAATAATTTAAGTTATCAGTTACTCTTTATTAGCATGTTTTTAAACAAAACTAATTATATTAGTGTAATTGGTGGACAGAAAACTACTACCTGAATAATAAATTAACGAGAAAAATTATATACATAGTATTTTGGCAATTTCGAATGTATATAGTATACACATCGTATGTTCAGTCAGACACATTTGAAATATATGGGAAAAAATTGCCGGCCGCAGTGGCCAAGCAGTACTAGGTGCTTCAGTCTGGAACCGCGTGACTGCTACAGTCACAGGTTTGAATCCTGCCTCGGGCATGGACGTGTGTGATGTCCTTAGGTTAGTTAGGTTTAAGTAATTCTAAGTTCTAGGGGACTGATAACCTCAGATGTTAAGTCCCTTAGTACTCAGAGCCATTTGAACCATTTTTTGGGAAAAAATTAGTTATTTGGTTGGAGTAAAATAATAGCAGTGGAAATAGTTTCAGCTTGCTATGTTTTAATGTATTGATGACTGTGTTGTAAATTTCTTCAGTATCCTGTTTTCATTTGATATTTCTGTGAGCCTTTGTGTACTCCTAGATTTGCCATATTTTACAAGTTTTTGTGTAATACAGTAATTTGTTATTTTCACACTGTCAGCCATCTACTGCAAAACTAGCTCTTATATTTGTGACGGCTGGGTATTTAACACAACTCTTAATGTGGCCATTCTCTTTTATTCAAAAGGAGTCATTGTTTCCATCTGGCTATCAAGTTTTATTGTAGTGTTTCTGGCTGATTTTAAAAGACATGTAATTTTTCAAGCTAGCTTCTCGAAGTGCGTTAATAGATTGTACATGATGATCTCATCACTGTGTCCAACAGAAATTGTGTATAGGTATACTACACAGTCCAGTCACATCAATCTGACCACCTATCAGAAAAGTGAATAACCACCTTTTGCAGTGCAGATGTACAGAAAAAAAGTCAAAGAGTTTCTGGAAGGTACTGACAGATGCAGAGACATGCTGTATCCAGGGCTGGCCGCTGCTCTTCAAACCATGCCCATACACTGCGAGCTGTGTGACATTTTGCATTGTGCTGCCGGTAGATGCCATTGTGCCAAGGAAAAACAAACTGCATGTAAGAGTAGACACGGTCCTCAAGGATAGATGCATACTTGTGGTGATCCATTGCGTATTCCAGAGTGACGAGATAGCCCAGGGAATGCTACAGAAACATTCACCCGGCCATAACGTTCCCTCCTCCAGCCTGGACCCTTCCGACGATTGTTGCTGGGCCATATACACCAACAACAATGTTTCTGATGGTGCATACAGTGTTTGTGACCTGAAAAGGCCACCTGTTGCCACTTGGTGGATGTCCACTTGCGATATTGGTGTGCAAATTCCAACCTTTGTTGCCGATGAACAACAGCCACCATGGGAGTGTGAACCAGGCACCTGCTGCCAAGGCCCATACACAGCAAAGTTTGCTGAACACTCATTGAAGAGACACTGTTGGTACCCCCTAGGTATATCTGGGTGGTCAGTTGCTCAACAGTTGCACGTCTGTTCACATGTACACATCTCTGCAGTCCGCATTCACCCCTGTCATCTATGACCCATGGTGCACAACAGTTGCTTCGCCGCCAGATTTGGATAGCACCATTTAGCTATACACAGTCTGCTTTAACCGGTGTGGCATGCGAACAGTTCATGAACATTGCTGTTCTGGAAATGCTTCCACCTTTGGCCCTGAAGCCAGTGAGTGAGCCATTTTGGAAATCAGATAAATCACTCTGTTCCCGCATTACAACAGTGACTGCACTGCCCCCCCCCCCCCCCCCCCCCCACCCATTGATATGCTTTATAAACTCTCCACTGCAAGTGCTGCCACCTGCTGTCTGTGAGTGATTATTGCACATTGACATCAAAAATAGACAGTGGTCACATTAATGTGACTGGACCACGTATATTTTGTGCGAGATGACAATACACAATGTGTTAACACATTACAAGTGCCTCATTTGGAATAGACTGATAGCACATGGCAGTAAAGACAGTACGTCCATATTTGGACAGTGACTTCTTTTAAGCAATTCTTGTCGTTGTGGAACCATTTTTCTAGAAAACCTTCTGGTTTATGATTACGTGGTCTCTCTAACCTATTTGAACCAAATACTGGGCTGGTTGCATACATTTCAGACCAATTTCATACTTGTGTCCTCTCCTGTCTGGCAGGGAGTGCTTCTCTTGTAAGCCTCATTGTCTGCAGAATGCTGAACAGTTGCATAGGTAAAGAAAAAGGTATTGACTGAACAAACAATGGAATTTTTATTGGTATGTAGCTATGCTACATTGAAACAGTGGAACAAATAACATCCAGACAGTAGAGCACTTGCCCGCAAAAGGCCAAGGTCTCTGGTTTGAGTCACAGTCTTGCACTAATTTTCAGACCAATGCACACTCCATTGCAGAGTGAAAATTCATTCTAGAAACATCCAAGTGGTCTGATTTGACAGTGTTTACACTCTGACCTTGCTGTTTAAATTCTTTTATTTGTACCACAGAGCCCTCAAAATTCAGTTCTGTTTTAGTACTGCTGAATGTGTACTTAAGAATTTGTTGTACTTATTCCACCTGTATTCACAACATCCATAGGACATATATTTTTTTCATGTAGAAATATTCATGATTGTGGCCAATTCCATGTGTAAATGAGATATTATTTGGTTGCATATCTGGTTTACTAAGTTTCTAATAGTAATAACTATATTGTGTCAACATTTCTGAAAATACTAACAAGGGAACCTCCCCATCGCACCCCCCTCAGAATTAGTTATAAGTTGGTACAGTGGATAGGCCTTGAAAAACTGAACGCAGATCAATTGAGAAAACAGGAAGAAGTTGTGTGGAACTATGAAAAAATAAGCAAAATATACAAACTGAGTAGTCCATGTGCAAGATAGGCAACAACTAGGTGGGTGTAAACCCGTGAGCGCCGTGGTCCCGTGGTTAGCGTGTGCAGCTGCGGAACGATAGGTCCTTGGTTCAAGTCTTCCCTCGGGAAAAAGTTTTAATTTTTTATTTTCAGACAATTATCAAAGTTCAGACACTCACACATAATCAATTTCGCTCTCCAAAACTCCAGGACATGTTCAGATTTGCTTGGACATATGTAGGATTTGACGGTCTACACACGGAAAAATTTGAAAACGTTAAAAACATGTTTTTACAGAGCACAGACGAAACTATGCGACTGTGAAACTGTTGCATTCATTTGTTGCAGTTTATGTGACAAACTCTTATGTTTTCACACTTTTTTGGGAGTGATTATCACATCCACAAGAAAACCTAAATTGGGCAAGGTAGAAGAATCTTTTTACCCATTCACCAAGTGTACAAGTTAGGTGGGTTGACAACTTATTCCTGTCATGTGACGCACATGCCGTCACCAGTGTCGTTTAGAATATATCAGACGTGTGTTCCTGTGGAGGAATCGGTTGACCTATGACCTTGCAATCAAATGTTTTCGGTTTCCACTGGACAGGCACGTCCTTTCAGCTACTAATCGCACGGTTTTGCGGTGCGCTCGCAAAACACAGACACTAAACTTATTACACTGAACAGAGACATCAATGAACGAACAGACAGATCATAACTTTGCAAAAATGAAGTAAGTAAAGTTTTCACTCTAGGGAAGATTTGAAACAAGAACCTCTCGTTCCGCAGTTGCTCACGCTAACCACGCGACCACGGCGCTCCTGAACTCGGTCTCCCCTAGATGTTGCCTATCTTGCACATGGACTACTCAGTTTGTATATTTTGCTTAGTTTTTTCATAGTTCCACACAACTTCTTCCTGTTTTCTCGATTGATCTGTGTTCAGTTTTTCAAGGTCTATCCACTGTGCCAACTTATAACTAAATCTGAGGGGGTGCGATGGGGAGGTTCCCTTGTAAGTAAACTTCCTTTAACAGTATTTGGAACAACGTTGAAATGATGTTGATCTGCGCTGATGTAAGCGTTCCTCGTGGTTTGGTCTGTTCTGTCAGAATTATGGAATTTTTAAAAGTCAGTCATTTCACTTTCTTTAGGTGGAGCAATATCAGGAGACATGTAAAAGACTTAATCAACAAACTTCTGATCTGGAAAAACTTTTTAAAGAATCACTTGCTGAAAATAAAGAACTGCAGGATGTAATTAGTTCATTAAAACAAGCTGCAGATAAAAATGGACGGGAGATACAGGTATGCTACATTTTATTTTTGTTAAGTTGCATTATTTTATGATTTGATTTTTTTTTTTCTTCATTTACTTTATTTTTTACACCACAGATAATAAATTCACGGGCTTCTATGTTTGCATTTCCCTTTATTGACCAAAAATATGAGCCCTGGCTTCAACCAAATGTACATGGCTTCAAGCATGTACAGTTAGTACAGGTAGTTTCAAGCAAAACAGTCCTGTAAAACATGTATCTGACTTAGAGTAACAATTGAGTTGTGTGCAATGGAAAGCTCACAAAATAGTTTTAGAGAATAAAAACTACTTTTTGATGGATTTAATAATCAAGAAAATAGTTGAACAATTTTAACATTTTAAATTAGAATCTCAGAATTTTGATCAACATGCAGTGTGCTTCTCAGTGCAGTTCTCTTCACATGGGTGATCTTGGCATTCTTTTCTTGATGCTTGCAGTATTGAGCTATATATGTTCGTGGTCACAACCAATCACTTAATTTTTTTTAGTTCGTTTGTTTTTAATTGCTATATGTGTGTGCAGTGTGTTTATAAGCATGAAAAAAATGTAAACCGAAAGCAAATGTGACTGGTTGTGGCAAAATCTACAATGCGATGCTAGCAGCCATCTCATATTTTGCATTAATTTTTGCTCATTAGACTTTCTAAGCCATGGCGATGTAAATATGTAACTCAATAAGAGCCAGAGAATTCAGTGTCCTGCAAATACAACTGTCAAAGTTTCCCATCATTCGTTGAAACTTCATTTCATGACAAGAATATGCAGCAACACCATCATGATGAAAGGCCATGCTTGCTCCTGAAGCCAATAAGAGTAAAACTTCACTTTACTAAAAGGTTGTGAGCTTAATCCTTGCAAGATGATTCAGTAAAACATCAATCCCAATTGACTGACTATTAATCATATCACACCACAGACAGGTGGTATGAACTTGCGTCTCAGCAATGGCTGTGCAATGAACCCTGATGTGACTGAAGGGTGTCGCTGATGCCAGCAGGAATGAAACAAGTATTGCGTGTAAGCAGTTAGTGGAAGTTTGTTTGTGAATATATTGCACCTATTTGTGAATCAAGAGACATTTTGTCCATAACAAAGACAATATCTGATTAAAAAAATAGTAAAAAACTTGTGGAGACCATCACATTTAAATGTTTAGGGTAATACTAACTAAGAGATGCCCTGCTACAATTATAACAGGCTAGGAGAGCCTTTACAAAAATGTGCTGAAGATATTCTGTTAACTTAAGTGTGAACGTTAGGAAGAAATGTGACACTGTTGTTGTGAAACCCTGTCAATTAAATTTAAAGTACAGGTGTTTGAGGAAGACTCTGGAATAATTTTGTGCCTCCATCATATATTGCACATAGGACACAATGGGAATAAAATAAGAGAGATTAGGGTGCATACCAAGACATATAGTGTGTGTTTTCCCATGCTCCATACTCAAGTGTAGTTGGACAGAAAGACATTACTCATTAATATAAGACTGAAGTGCCTCCACCATGGGCCATACAGTAGCTCATGGAGTATATATGTAAATGTAGAGGACGTATGTTAATAGCGCCCATAGAATTCTCTTTGGTCTCATCAGAGAATAATGTTCCACACACTTGAAACTGTCCTATAGTTGATGCTCATTTTGTTTCTTAGGGATTGTACGTGGTATTCTTTAAGTACAGCAAAAGTTCTTTTGTTTTGACACTCATTAAGGGTTTGTTGTGAGAGCGTAAACATGTGCATCATGTGTAAACATATGCAGCATTGTGAAAAACATCAGTAACAGAATAGAATGAAACAATTAAGTCAAAAGTCAGACTCTGGATTACCATTAATCTTTTGACCTGTGCATTTATTGTAACTTTACAAATCAGCTACACACACACACACACACACACACACACACACACAAATGTTTTTTGCTTGACGTTTTCTGTACCACCACCTTTTTAGATATTTACCATCCTTTCTTAAAAGATCCTGCATACTCTGTAAATGACCATTGGCTTAGTCTGTCAGCTTCAGAGGTGATACATAATAGGTGTTGCAGTCATTGCTTTCTGCCTTCCATTCATTTACCTGCCATACCAGGTAAGCTATGTGGAAAACTTTTTTTGTACTTGCATAAGAAATCTCTGCTGTTACTGTGTACAGTTAAATACTGAAAAATGTATTGCCCACTTGTGGTGGGTATTTATAGTCTTGTAACAACTCTTTATAAGTATAAATATATTTTAGGTTATAATTCACTGCTGATTACATTCAGAAACACACTCCAGTAATTTTATTGGATTGAAGATAATGCTTCTATGTGCCAAATGACAAAGTAGGTAACTGATAGAAATTGTAGCTTTTATAACCTATAATGTTGGAAGAAATCACTCTTCCAGATGAAATATGAAAATTCTCTCCCTCTCCCTCCCTCTCCCTCTCTCCCTCCCTCTCTCCCCCTCTCCCCCCTCCCCCTCCCTCCCTCCCTCCCTCCCCCTCTCTCTCCCCCCCCCTCTTCCCCTCCCCCTCTCCCCCTCCCTCTCTCCTATTTCGTGATAGTACAAAGTGAGCTACCCTTTGAACTTTTTTTGGTGCTCTCCAGCAGTCCTATCTGGAAAGGATCCCATACAGCCCATAATAGTCTAGCAGAGGACAGGCAGGTGTAGTGTAGGCAGTCTCTTTAGTGGATTTTTTTCATCTTCTAAGTGTTCTGACAGTAAAATGCAGTCTCTGGTTCTTCTTCCTCATAACATTACATCTACATCTACATCCATACTCCACAAGCCACCTGAAAGTGTGTGGCGGAGGGTTCCTTGAGTACCTCTATCGGTTCTCCCTTCAATTCCAGTCTCGTATTGTTCGTGGAAAGAAGGATTGTCGGTATGCTTCTGTGTGGGCTCTAATCTCTCTGATTTTATCCTCATGGTCTCTTTGCGAGATATACGTAGGAGGGAGCAATATACTGCTTGACTCCTCGGTGAAGGTATGTTCTCGGAACTTCAACAAAAGCCCGTACCGAGCTATTGAGCGTCTCTCCTGCAGAGTCTTCCAGTGGAGTTTATCTATCAGCTCTGTAACGCTTTCGCGATTACTAAATGATCCTGTAATGAAGCGCGCTGCTCTCTGTTGGATCTTCTCTATCTCTTCTATCAACCCTATCTGGTACGGATCCCACACTGGTGAGTAGTATTCAAGCAGTGGGCGAACAAGCGTACTGTAACCTACTTCCTTTGTTTTCGGATTGCATTTCCTTAGGATTCTTTCAATGAATCTCAGTCTGGCATCTGCTTTACCAACGATCAACTTTATATGATCAGTCCATTTTAAATCACTCCTAATGCCTACTCCCAGATAATTTATGGAATTGACAGTTTCCAGTTGCTGACCTGGTATATTGTAGCTAAATGACAAAGGATCTTTCTTTCTATGTATTCGCAGGGCATTACACTTGTCTACATTGAGATTCAATTGCCATTCCCTGCACCAGGCGTCAATTCGTTGCAGATCCTCCTGCATTTCAGTACAATTTTCCATTGTTACAACCCCTCAATATACTACAGCATCATCCGCAAAAAGCCTCAGTGAACGTCTGATGTTATCCACAAGGTCATTTATATATATCGTGAATAGCAACGGTCTCATGACACTCCCCTGTTGCACACCTGAAATCACTCTTACTTCGGAAGACTTCTCTCCATTGAGAATGACCTGCTGCATTCTGTTATCTAGGAACCCTTCAATCCAATCACAGAATTGGTCTGATAGTCCATATGCTCTTACGTTGTTCATTAAATGACTGTGGGGAAGTGTATCAAACGCCTTGCGGAAGTCAAGAAACACGGCATCTAGCTGGGAACTCATGTCTATGGCCCTCTGAGTCTCGTGGACGAATAGCGCGAACTGGGTTTCACATGATTGTCTTTTTCAAAACCCATGCTGATTCCTACAGAGTAGATTTCTAGTCTCCAGAAAAGTCATTATACTCGAACATAATATGTGTTCCAAAATTCTACAACTGATCGACGTTAGAGATATAGGTCTATAGTTCTGCACATCTGTTCAACATCCCTTCTTGAAAACGGGGATGACCTGTGCCCTTTTCCAATCCTTTGGAATGCTACGCTCTTCTAAAGACCAGCGGTACACCTTCCAGTTTAAGTTATTTGTACTGTAATCCCTAGGTATTTAGTCGAATTGATAGCGTTTAGATTTGTGTCATTTATTGTGTAACCGAAATTTAACAGATTCCTTTTAGTGCTCATGTGATGGCCTCACACTTTTCATTATGTAGGGTCAATTACCACTTTTCACATCATACAAATGTCTTGACTTAATCATTTTAATGTTGGTTTTAATCTTCTGATGACTTTACTAGGCAGTAAATGACAGTATCATCTTCAAACAGTCTAAGATGCCTGCTCATATTGTTTCCTAAATCTGTTATATGGATGAGCAACAGAAAATGGCGTATAATACTTACTTGGAGAATGCCAGGTATCACTTCTGTTTTACTTGACTTTCCATCAGTTACTACAAACTGAGACCTTTCTGACAGGATATCACAAATCCAGTTGCACAACAGATACGATAGAGATTAGTATGAAAGAAGAGGCAAATATTAATAATGTGAAAATGGTGGCTAAAAGGAGGAGGTTTAGGGAAAAAAACAAAGTAAACCTTAACAGGAGCAATTAGTATAAACTGAAACCATTATACGTCCGTATGGCATAGAAAGTTGAACAGTAGTTATGTGCATCAGATTATATATGACATGAATTTCCCCATAGGTGGTGTTTATATGACAAACTAGGGCTTACCATTGATGGGGTTGGGGCATATAGTAATTGGAAAGTGTTTATGGTAAACTTTTCAGCAGAAACAGTGACAGGGGTATGAATATATGCCAAGGAAACAAGTTGAAAGATGAGTACAGTGTGACTATGGTTGTATGGAGAGAAGTAGATTGCTTAAAACCTATGTGTATCTGGAGAAATTTTGGAAAAGGTTGATTTCGTTGCAAGACACAGTTTCAGAAACTTATAGCACTGTGTAGAAGCTGTTGATGTGTTTTGAAGCAGGATAGTTGTGTGTGACAAGAGGTACATTCCGTGTTTTTTAAGACAAGTGGGAAGTACTGAGGCTCTGTGTCATGACATGAGAAATCTGCTTGTTGGCCAGAAAGCCAGGGAAATCCTGAGATGTGAAAGTGGTGTTGAGATTGATGGTGCATTTATTTAAAGAATAACTATATGAAAATGTATGTTTACTATGGATTACAGAACTTGTTGGAAGGGAATACTTTACTATCAAAAGATGTTAACTGTGTTTGTGGAGGTACTGACATATCTTGATGAGTCTGATGAGTGATGAAAAAAGGATATAACCATTATTGAGGTGGCGGTCAAGAGAGAGGAAAATGACTCGAGATTCAGAAATGCACTAGGTGTGTCTTATCTGTGAAAACTTTGAAGCTGAGAACATTTTGGGGACACCTGAGAAACAATACTGAAGCTGTGCTGGATATTGGGAAATCCTTGGAACTCCTATTATGTCTTATGAGAGTGGTGTTAGAGCAAGTTGAGATTGTGTGTAAAACTGTTTCTAAATGTGGCTCAATTAGAAGTTTCATATCGGAAAGTTTATGAGGCTGCTATTAAAATGATATTTCTGATTTAAGTTGTGGTTAGAAGATAGTAAATCCATAACTAGATAAAGTTGTTTAAACTTAGAAGTAGGACAAAACTTCTGCTACATCGACATCTTCATTTATAATCTGCAAGACACCTTATAATGAATGGCCATGGGTACTTCTGGTACTATTATCTTCGCCCAGTTTTCCTGTTCCATTCACAAATGTCACATGGAAAGCTCTGTATGAGCTGTAATTTCTCTGATTTTCTCATGGCAATCATTTTGCAAGGTTTATATGGGAGGAAGTAATTGTTGCCTGACTCTTCCCATAAGTACTCTCTCAGAATTTTAACAGTAAACTGCTCTGTATAGCACAACACCTCTTTTCTGGAGGCTGCCACTAGAGTTTGTTGAATATGTGTAAAACACTCTCACTGTGATCCTGCGATGAAATGAGCTGTTATTTATTGGATCTTCTCTCTCACCTGTTAATCCTACTTGATAAAGGTCTCAGACTGACAAACATTACTCAAGAATTGTCTGAATGAGTATTTTGTAGGCCACTTCTTTCGTAGATGAATTACATTTCCTTAAGATTCTTCCAATGAACCCTATCCTGGCATCTGCTTTGCCTTCTATTTGTTTCAAGTTGCATTTCACTTCAGGTCACTCCAGATGGGGTCACTCCTAGGTATTTTACAGCATTTACTATTTCTGGCAAGTTGTTGCCACTGCTGTAATCAAACAGTAGTGGATCATTTCACTTGTTTACATATGATATGTTACATTTATTTAAATCCAGAGTCAGTTGCCATTCCCTGCACCAGTAATCAATCTTCTGCAGGTCTTCCTGCATTTCGCATTTCCTATTTTTCTATAGATAACAGCATTATCTGCAAATAGCCTCATAGAGCCTCCAATGTTAACACTAGTTTATTAATGTAAATTGTAAATGGTAATGACCCTATAACACATTCTTGTTGTACTCCCAAAACTACCTTTATGGTTGTTCCATTAAGAATGACATGTTAAGTTCTATCTACAAGAAAGTCTTCAATCTAATCACAAATCTGGTCCGATATTTGGTAAGCATGTATTTTTCCTATTAAATGACAGTGCTGAACTGTATTGTATGCCTTCTGGAATTCAAAGAACATGGCATCGACCTGAGCACCTTGTCTATGGTGCTTTGGATCACATGGGCGAACAGAACAAGCTGAGTTTCACAACATCACTTTTTTTCAGAATCCATATTTATCTTTATAGAGGAGATTTTTGTTCCTGAAAAGTGTGGTTATGTGTGAGCATAAAATATTTTCCATAATTTTACATCATATTGACATTAGTGATCTAGGCCTGTAATTATGCACAACTGTCCAATGACTCTTCTTGAAAATGGAAATAACCTGTGCTTTTTTCCAATTGCTAGGTGTATTTCATTCCTCCAGTGACCCACAATGTGGCACTACTAGAAGGGAGAAAGTTCTTTCGCATTATCTCTGTAGAAATTCACAGTATCTCATGTGGTCAGTTTTGAGCAGAATTACTTAATTTTTTATTTCATGGTTGTTTGTGTCCATATCTGCTATTTTGATGTTTCTGTGATGGTTGAAATGTGGAACTGTATTACGATTTTCTGTGATGAAACAATTTTGGAAGATTTAATTCAGTATTTTGGTATATTCTCTGTCATCTTTTATTTCAGTGCCAGTATTATCACTTGGTGACTTAATAGATGATATTGATCACTTACTGTCTCTCCATTGGACCAAAACTTTGTAGGATTTTTAGTCAGGTTGTTAGGCAAAACTTTATTTTCAGACTCATGGAATGATTTTCGCAATCCTCATCTTTTGCATATGTTGGCTTGTTCACCTTCTATATAATCCTGCAATGAAGCTGTCTCTGCTTTCATAGCAGATTTCTGACATGGTGCTGAACTACTGTGGATCTTTTCCACCTCTCGGAATCTTACTTTGCACATACTTTTCTAAGACATGTTGTACAATGCTTTTTGAGTTTTATCTACAGCTTTGTCCTCACAGCTGGATATTTGGTGTTGAGTACTTAGATACTTTGCAGTTTGTTACCAGTAAGTCTAGCAAACTACAAATATCATCCTTCATTTTTTAACATTACTTGTAATACCCCTCATCATTAATGCTATCATAGGCTTATAAATCCCTCCTTGACATTAACTTATTGGAAAATTTCAAATCTGTTTTTTTTTTTTTTTTTTTTTTTTTTTTTTTTTTTTTTTTCTACGAGGTCTTAAGACATTGCTCTTGTAATGACTGCTAGTATAGAGGATGTACTGCCTTTTACTGTTTCCCAATCAAACAGGAAGTTACACTCCCCTGCTAATCTTTTGTCCTTGGATCGTTAAGGCATTGGGCTTTTCTTTGCTGGTGTTTCGTCGCCTAATTGTTACTGATTAAAAACAAATGAGTCACATAGTAGGATTCATCTGCCATCTACTACAGTGCCATAGTAACAACACTTACTGGCCTGCTAGATACCACTACTAGTGAATATGTTGTTCCTTTACTTAGAAGGCAAATAAACCAAATTATTGTTCCTTGGAAGCCACTGTGATGCCTGAACTGCAAGACCACAACACCCGTGGGAGCCATGAGAGACAGTACTAAAGCCCCTGGAATGGATAATTCAGCAGATAATCACACAAGACAAGTTGATGACATGGTACTGTCAGTGGCTCTTGAAGGGTAAGAAAGATACCTACGGGAGACTGGAGAGGTTAGCCCGACTTTAATTGCAGAAAGGAGTGCAGGTTGTTGGGATGAATTTGTAAGTGACTAATGTGAGTCTGAGACAAGAAGTTAGTATTAAAATTCTCAGTTAAAAGCGTGGATAACATCTCAACATGACATTTAGGAAATTGTTGCAATGTGTAATTGAGTGGAGAATATCATCAAATAGAACTTGAGAGGCAGACAACAGAAATTCACGAATGCATGTGAGTTTATTTGTGCCTTTAGTAGCTGTGAAGTATGCACTTTCAGGAGAAGTTTGGCGAGGGGCAAGAATTTTTGTGGTATGAAAAGCAGATACTTATGAGGTCAGGGATTGCATATAATAACAGTGTGTTACGAAGAGACAGTTAGATACTTTTGAAAGCCTGTATGAATCATGACACATTTTGGACTAGTACTGTGGTAGTTGTCCTACTGCCCACCATGAGGTTTCTAAGTATGGCCTTTGGAAATTATGCCAAAGTTTGGAAAATGGAGGGAGAAATATGTAAATGAAATTTAGAAAGGTTAAAAGCATACACATAAAAAAAGATCCTTGCAGCCAACCCAGAAGAATGACATCCAAAAGATGAATGTTTACCAGACAATGCTGTCCTTGCTGTGGATGGATCCTCCAACTTTTCCACAATTGGTATCACATTCTGAAGATATATTTTGAAATGAGGCCTATCCAGACCACAGTCTCCAGGCACCACCCACCCAATGTACACTACAACTCCAGTTAACTGAACTAAAGGGGGGGAAGGGAGCTGTTTCAGATAACAGATTTTTCAGTTAAGCCATGAATATATAAAAAGTACAACATTATTTTGTTTTATGATATTACAGTATGTATTTTTGAAAAGTTTTGAAAGAGGAACACTGTTTCCACTATTTCTTGTTTCATGATTTCTTGCAGATCATCCTGAGCAACCCATTCATCCACCTTGTACATATCCAAGTCTTCGCATCCAGTATTTCTTTTTACCATTTGTTTCATTTCTTCAGACTTTTCCAGTGTGTCTCCTTCAACAACATCATACAGTTTTCTTCAGTACCTTTGAAGAGTTCCTGCTTTCACATTATTCCAAGCTTGGCCAAACTGCTTAAGTACATTTTTCATATTTACTACCTTCAGTGCTTCATTCATGTTTTATATGTGATTGTTTTGCAGGATGGTCCTCAAAAATAGCCCTTTGTAATGCCATTTAAATGTTGCTCTTATGCCCTAATCCAGTGGTTGAAGTAGACTGGTAATATTTGGAGGAAGGAAGCACACAACAAATCAACACTTTTTAAATCACTAGGATGCATAGGTATACAGTCAATTAGTAAGTTTGCTTTTATAGGGAGAAGTTTTTTAGTTAAAAACTTTTCAACTTTCAGTAGATCCGATCCCTAAAACATTCAGCGAAAAGTTAACAAAACATCCAAGATGTTTTTTGGGCTTTTTAAAAACCTGTTAGTATATTCCTGTTGGTTGGTTGGTCTGGGGGAGGGGACCAAACAGCGAGGTCATCGGTCCCATTGGATTAAGGAACGATGGGGGAGGAAGTTGGCCATGCCCTTTCAAGGGAACCATCCCAGCATTTGCTTGAAGTGATTTAAGGAACTCACGAAAAACCTAAATCAGGATGGCCAGACACAGGTTTGAACCTTCATCCTCCCGAACACTAGTCCAGTGTGCTAACCACTGCATCACCTCACTAGGTGATAGTGTATTCCAGGAACATCCTTTAACACTCAGGGTTTTTCAACTTCCTGATACATGTTGGGGGCAGTCTATGAGAGCCAGAAGTGTTTGATACTAAAAGAACTGTTTTCCATTCTTTTTTCCTCCTGAGGCAGACGTTTCTTTTAAGGAAACTAAGGACCTTGTGGGTGACATCTTAAAATTAACACCCATTTCAACAGCAATGTGAAGGTGGCTTAAGAGCCTCAGCTATAATCTTCAAACTCTGTTTTCGAAACATCAACTGCATTTGGATCTGCAGATAAATTTTCTCCACATACATTGAGATGCCGAATTCCATATCTGTTTTTAAACCTGTCTAACCACTCAGAGCTTGAGAAAGAATTGTTGTATTGCTCCTCACCTAACAACTCGGTTAACGTTTTGTCAGGCCATTGATAAACATACATTGTTTGTTGGTTGAACCGAAGATAAAGACCCTCACCTACTTTTTCAAAGTTGGAAGTTTTCATTGTTTTCTGTGAGGGTTTTTCACAGCTTCCTCCAGAAATTAAGGCTTCACCCATTCCAAAGCAATAGAAACACCAGCTCTGTAATTAGCTGCAGCAATTTTCAGTAAATGAATTTTATCCATAGTGGATGCTGTCGAATTTTCAGTAAGCTTCCTTTTTCAACTTCTTTGATAGCAACTAATTTATCAGTGAAAGTAATCGCAGCACACTTCCGCTACTCACCATAGCCCAAAAATACACATGCAATGGAAGTAAACAACCACTTGAATAGACTATTGTTGTCAGTGTACCCATATTTTGACTAGCGTGTCAGTGTCTGGCAAAGCAACTCAAGGTTGGCCACCCACCTTTTCCCATTAGCTACACTCAGTACACTGTTGCCCTCAAATTATTTTCAAGCAGTACGATACTAATTTTTGGTTTTGCAATTTTTGGAGGTGTTTAGGATAACCCAGGTTTTGGTTGACCCGAGTTCGATTGACTGGGGCCTTACCGTATTGATGTTTTGCTCTGTAATGTTGCAGTCAGACTCTGTTCATTTCTTCAGCCTGTTTATTTGGATTTGATAGATATTACTATCACTGTTTTTGATGCAAAGTAATTGTACTAGCAACCTGCTGTTGTGTTGCACGTGTAGCACTAATTATCTACAGCTGGGCGACTTTTCTCGTGTAGCAGTATTAAATTATATAGACAAACCTTCCTCATGAATCAATCCATCGATTTGTGTGAATCCTATCAAAATCCCTACAGTAGTTCCTGAGATTAGCCTTCAAACAGAGACTGAAAAATGTGACGGGGGACTTTACTTTACAAGATGTACAGATGCACTGTTCTGCCACCACATACTCGTGCCTTATCCTTGGTAAGATGTATTTCTTCAAAAGAGTAGCAACCTGAATAACAACCCATGTCATAGATCAGCTAAAAAAAAGGCGTTCAGCTTTCAGCATTGGTCATGAGGACTTACCACCCTCCACTAAGGATCACTGGCTATGGAATCTACATTCTGAATACACATAGTTTTGTTGCTAAGCAATCTCTGTAACACTAGAGCTGTGATGTTATTGCCTGCTTCAGCACTTAAAAATTTGTGTCAGTATTTTTATATTTATTCATTATTCTTTTTCATCGCTTCCTTATCTTTTGGAATTCATTTGTTACTGTATCTGTCCTTTTCCACTGCTTTTAACAATTTGCCTCTTATGTCTTGTTTTTCCTACTTTCGCTCCATTTAGGCTTCTGTTTTCAGTCAGATTTTCCACCTGTCTTCTTTGAACCATTTCAAACTTTTCAGGTTTTGAAACTACATTTGTTGTTAGTATTTCATTGTCAATTTCCTTCTTATACTGTGCTACTGTGTTTTCTGTGAGACACGGTTCTGAGTAAATTTCCTACTTCATAGTTCAGATATGTCATTTCCTCAACCCTACCTTCTCTCCCTCTCAACTCAACCCTCCCCTCCCCTCTCCCCTCCCCCCCCCACCCCACACACCCACGCACCCACCCACCCACCCACCCACCCACCCACCCCTTTCCACCCTGCCCCTGCCACTGCCCTTTCCCTGTCCTTTGTGTCATCTGTTTTGTTTGTGGCTATATGTATGGTCTTATGGTAGATTGAAGTTTTGTCTTGTGTAAGTACTCTAGTAATTATGATGGAGTATTAATGTTTTATAAGACACAATGACGGAAAATGGGCCCGAGTGAAGAGAACTTTCTGTATGTGTATTAATCTCATTTTCCTTCATTTTTGTGACTATATAGACTGTCCACTAAATCAGTTTAGTTATCCATCTTTTTATCTTGAGGAAGATCTGGAAAACTTGCTCATATCTGTAGATGGGTGACTGGTCTAATTTTTTGGATTTTGTCTCTGCAGAAAACATGCAATTGTTTAGGTGACAAACATAAATGTGTTCTGTGTAATTGTTGTCCAAATTTTATTGTGCTTAAGTCTGTAGAGAATTTTATCTGTTACACACCTTTTTTATGCTTATGAATGTATATCTTTGTGTTAATGACATTGTTGTGCTCAAGATTGAATCACATTTTTCTTGTGTGCAAAAATTTCATTTTTATACTTTAGGAACAGAACATGCTGATAAGAGTTGGAACAGATTCCATACAAAAGGTACATGTTTAAATAATGTTTTGTTGTTATTATTTTAATGATTAATTTAATTTTCTCCTGTTATTTTCATTTGTTGGACTATTTACTGTACTAATTGCTGTTGTTGCTGTATTTGTGATTATGTTGACCACCTCATTTCAAGAAGTGTCAAGGCAGTGTCGATTAAAAGAAGATTTTATGTGTTTGTTTGTATTGGGGATATTAGAGACTTGAGGCCCCCTCATACATCTAAATGTTGTTCTACATATTTTACACTATGTTCATTTCAAGCTCTATTACAGGTTATGTAGGCACAATACCTTATAATTACCTTTCGGTATGTGGATTGCTTCAATGAGCTACTGAAACTAACAACTTTGAGTAAAAAAGTCCTACCTTTTATATTTGTGATGCAAAACAGCAGTTTGTGGTGAAAGGAGCCTCTCTGTTGATCATTGAATTTTGACTGAAAGAATAATTAAATGAAGAATTTAAAAATTTTTTGTAGGTTAATGGCTAAACATAATGTGGCAAACAATGGAGGACATGAAAAAGAAACTGCGAAAGCTTCTTTTTTTTTTAATGTTGTGCCAGCAAGTTAGTTTGAAAAATTGTTGACAGGGATGCCATTGACTGTAGTTGTTGAAAATTGTAGCCACTGACCCGGCACTAATGGCTACCACGGTTGCCAGTTTGATGTCTTGTGATTTTTTCCTTGTGGGGTTATAACAAGGATAGCATTTATGTTCTGCATCTGCAGAAAGACATGCCACACAGCATCACAGCAGCTGTTCGTACTGTCACTCCTGATATACTGGGTTGGATATGGGCAGAATTGGACTACTGATTAGATATGTGCCATGTGGTGTGGGATGGACACGTATAACACGTATAAATATTGTAAAATATATCTTGAGAGTCGTCTTTCGCGTACTGTATCATTTATTATGTTGTTCTTGGGCATTTATCTGTACCAATTTTTTGAAATGTTTCAGAGTATATGTAACTATCCTGTTTGAAATTATTTGATCTTTTGATTAGTCACACCAAAGAGGGAAGTACATTCACGGAAGTCAGACAGAGAAAAACCAAAATTTCGTGTTAGTCGACTACCAGCATAAATAATAAAGTTATGCAATAACTCTGTAATCAAGATTAATAATGCCCATAAATGACTGGGATTGAAAGGTTGGATAAAAATACACTCCTGGAAATGGAAAAAAGAACACATTGACACCGGTGTGTCAGACCCACCATACTTGCTCCGGACACTGCGAGAGGGCTGTACAAGCAATGATCACACGCACGGCACAGCGGACACACCAGGAACCGCGGTGTTGGCCGTCGAATGGCGCTAGCTGCGCAGCATTTGTGCACCGCCGCAGTCAGTGTCAGCGAGTTTGCCGTGGCATACGGAGCTCCATCGCAGTCTTTAACACTGGTAGCATGCCGCGACAGCGTGGACGTGAACCGTATGTGCAGTTGACGGACTTTGAGTGAGGGCATATAGTGGGCATGCGGGAGGCCGGGTGGACGTACCACCGAATTGCTCAACACGTGGGGCGTGAGGTCTCCACAGTACATCGATGTTGTCGCCAGTGGTCGGCGGAAGGTGCATGTGCCCGTCGACCTGGGACCGGACCGCAGCGACGCACGGATGCACGCCAAGACCGTAGGATCCTACGCAGTGCCGTAGGGGACCGCACCGCCACTTCCCAGCAAATTAGGGACACTGTTGCTCCTGGGGTATCGGCGAGGACCATTCGCAACCGTCTCCATGAAGCTGGGCTACGGTCCCGCACACCGTTAGGCCGTCTTCCGCTCACGCCCCAACATCGTGCAGCCCGCCTCCAGTGGTGTCGCGACAGGCGTGAATGGAGGGGCGAATGGAGACGTGTCGTCTTCAGCGATGAGAGTCGCTTCTGCCTTGGTGCCAATGATGGTCGTATGCGTGTTTGGCGCCGTGCAGGTGAGCGCTACAATCAGGACTGCATACGACCGAGGCACACAGGGCCAACACCCAGCATCATGGTGTGGGGAGCGATCTCCTACACTGGCCGTACACCACTGGTGATCGTCGAGGGGACACTGAATAGTGCACGGTACATCCAAACCGTCATCGAACCCATCGTTCTACCATTCCTAGACCGGCAAGGGAACTTGCTGTTCCAACAGCACAATGCACGTCCGCATGTATCCCGTGCCACCCAACGTGCTCTAGAAGGTGTAAGTCAACTACCCTGGCCAGCAAGATCACCGGATCTGTCCCCCATTGAGCATGTTTGGGACTGGATGAAGCGTCGTCTCACGCGGTCTGCACGTCCAGCACGAACGCTGGTCCAACTGAGGCGCCAGGTGGAAATGGCATGGCAAGCCGTTCCACAGGATTTCATCCAGCATCTCTACGATCGTCTCCATGGGAGAATAGCAGCCTGCATTGCTGCGAAAGGTGGATATACAGTGTACTAGTGCCGACATTGTACATGCTCTGTTGCCTGTGTCTATGTGCTTGTGGTTCTGTCAGTGTGATCATGTGATGTATCTGACCCCAGGAATGTGTCAATAAAGTTTCCCCTTCCTGGGACAATGAATTCACGGTGTTCTTATTTCAATTTCCAGGAGTGTATATAGAATCAGTAGTTTAGTCCTCAGTCTTATATAGAATATATGAGGGTTGGAACTTTAATAGTAGCAACTATTTATTTACAGCTTGTACAAAATAGATACATGTTTCAAAGTTTTACTGACCTTCAGAGTAGTCTCCAGCATTGTGTATAACCCGTTGCCAGTGATGTGGAAGTCGTAGGATACTCTTAGTAGTTCCAGTTGTGTTGACAGTTCAAGCGGCGCAGTCTTGCCCGACGAATTTGTAGCAGTTTCGAAGCGAATGCTGTGAAGTGTATCCTTCAGTTTAGAAATCGAATTGAATTGACAAGGGCTTAAGTAAGGGGAGTGCAGTAGGTGGTATAGCACTTGGCAGCCCCATAAGTCAAACAAATCGGTAACAGGTTGCGCTGTACGTGCTTGCTGCACTCCCCTGACTTACACCCTCGTGAGTTCAACTCGATTTCTAAACTGAAGGAAACACTTCACGGCATTCGTTTCAGAACTGCTACAAATTCATCGGGCAATAGACTGCTCCGCTTGAACTGTCCACACAACTGGCACTGCTAAGAGTATCCTACAACTTCCACATCACTGGCAATGGATGGCACTGCTAAGAGTATCCTACAACTTCCACATCACTGGCAATGGATTGTACACAATGCTGGTGACTACTTTGAAGGTCAGTAAAACTTTGAAACATGTATCTATTTTGTATGAGCTGTAAATAAATAGTTGCCACTATTAAAGTTTCAACCCTTGTATGTTGGAATAATAGATTGAATGCCAATAGGTGTGACATTTTTAAGTACTTTAAAAACTAACAACTGTAGGAAGAAAAATACGGGTAAAGGATGTGAAACAACTTTAGTGAAATGTGGGTAAATACCGGTACTTTGTAGAGTCTATTGGCGACCTGCTTAACCTATGAAAATGATGCAGTCTAGGTGTCATAGCAACTGATTAGTCACATTTTCAAATCCCCGTATCCCAATCCTGTTGTCTTTATTTGTCATGGTTAAGTTGATGTCAAGGTGGTGCCTTTGAATAGGACATAGCTGATCTCTCTTCTCATCCATGTATTCTCTTTGACAACCTGGACACCAGGTGGTGATGCTGTCGAAGATGACTGCTAACACAACAGTTAACTACAAATACTCTGAAAATTTTAATAGTAAATTTCTGGTAAAATGTAAATAATTTAAGAGTAAAGAAAACCACTCACTGAAAAGCATTGAGTCATCAACAGTGACCTCACAAGAAAGAAAAAAAGACTTGTTAGGTCTTTGGAGTAAATCATTTCTCGAGCTAGAACAAGCGCCCCCCTCCCCCCTCCTCACACACACACACACACACACACACACACACACACACATATACACATATGCACACAGCTGTTCTCCTATATAGTGCAGTTTGGCAGGTTTTGTAGGCTGTGATCATTGAGGGGGAGGGCTGTGGGAGGCAGGAACAGGGGTTTGTGGTGAGTAGCTAGTGACTCAGAAGGAGGCAGCCAGTTTGTTGGCTAGGAATGTGGGAGGGAGGAATGGCAGGTGGATGGGCTAGGCATATGGACACTGATGTCAGAGCCAGTGGGGAACAGCACATGATAAAGGAGACATGGATACAAGAACTGGGTGGGTGTGATACAACAGAGGAAGGGGAAGCTGTTGGACAGAGGGTGTGGGGACGGTGAATTAACTGAGATTGAAGCCAGGAGGGTTACAGGAGTGAAGGATATCTACATCTACATCCATACTCTGCAAGCCACCTGACGGTGTGTGGTGGAGGGATAACTGCCATCTGTATAGTTCAGAAAAAACTGGTGGTGGAGGGAAGGATGCAGATGGCTTATGTTGTGAAGCACCCATTGAAATCGAGCGTGTTGTGCCAAATTGCGTGTTGTGCCACCAGATGGTCAGCTTTGTTTTTGGCCACAGATTGGCAGTGGTCATTCATCATTCATTCTGGAGGACAGCTGTGCAGTGATTGCCACAGTGATCATATTCCTGCAGAAGACCCTGGTGCAAGAGCTGTGCAATCCACCCACCTAGCACTTCCTACTCCAGTTCCGCTACAGACTTATCCTACCCCATCAGAGGGAGGGCCACCTATGAAAGCAGCCAAGTTGGCTGCAGTCACTGCACAGCTTTTTATTTCTATGTGACGACCAACCAGCTGTACCAGAATGAATGGCCACCACCAAACTGTGTTCAAGAACAAAGTTGACCACCTGATGGCAGAAGATGCAGCTGGGCTCAACATGCACGATTTCAAGGGCTGCTCCACAACCTGGGCGATCTGGACCCTTTTCTCCACCACCAGCTTTCCTGAACTATGCAGGTGGTAGTTATTCTTCCAAGACGTGTTTAAAACATATGTTACATACATCTCTTCCTCTGCTGCCCTCCCTCTCTGTCCTCCTCTTCGTCACCCTATCTCCATGTGCACCTCATCCTCTCACTTCTACATATCCATCTTCTCCTCCCCCTGGAGTAGAGCCAGGACATACATACATACATACATACATACATATGTGCTGCTAATATATACCCGGTGTACCGGTTAGAAATGAGCGTTTTTTTGTCAAAATGAAACACTAATTTTGAATTGAAAAGTAAAAACATTTTATTCAAAGCACTGACCATTGCTTTCTATACATTTTGACAACCTTTCTGGCAATTTGTGGACACCACGCCAATATAAATATTCGTCTTTTGAATCAAACCAATCAGACACCCAATTTTCGACTTCTTCGTTGGAATCGAAGTGTTTCTCAGCCAATGCGTGTCCCATTGATGAAAACAAATGGTAGTCGGAAGGGGCCAAGTCTGGTGAATACGGCAGGTCGGGTAGCAGTTCCCAGCCAAGTGTTTTGATTGTATCCTGAACCAGTTTTGCTTTGTGTGCAGGTGCATTGTCGTGTAAGAAAATTACTTTGCCATGTCTTCTGGCCCATTCTGGTCTTTTTTTGATCAATGCATAGTTCAAATTGAACATTTTTGCTTGTAGTGATTAGTATTCACAGTTTCACCGGGTTTTAGAAGCTCATGATACACCACACCTTTCTGATCCCACCAAACACAGAGCGTTGTCTTCTTGCCGAATCGATCTGGTTTTGCAGTCGATGTTGATGGTTGTCCAGGATTAACCCATGATTTTTCCCGTTTAGGATTCTTAAAATAAATCCAATTGGATGCAAAATTGATATTCTTTCATGTCTTTGATGCAAAATTTGACAAATGGTTTTTCGGTTTTCCATTTGTCTTTCATTCAATTCATGTAGCGCCCATATTCCACACTTTTGGATCTTTCCCATAGCCTTCAAACGGTCAGAAATTGTTTGTTATGCAACATTTAGCATTGCTGCCATTTGCTTCTGACTCAAAGTATCATCTTCATCCAATATTACTTGCAATTCAACGTCTTCAAACTTTTTTGGTGGTCTTCCACGTTCTTCATTTCTTACCTCAAAATCATTATTTATAAACCATTGAAACCATCTTTTGCATGTTGCTTCTGATAGAGCATGATCACCATATGCCTCGACAAGCATTCGATGCGACTCTGCAGCACTTTTTTTCAAATGAAAACAAACAATTAATGCATTCTGCAAATCATCACTTTCTGGTACAAAATTCGACATTGTTAACATGATGAAAACATATGATGATGTTTGTCCCATGAGTTGATGTATACTAAATATCTTTGACAGATGTCATACCAACCAAATAAAAAAAAAATAATTAAGGCTCGTTCACAACAAATGTTCCCTATCGACACATTTGTATCTTAACACACATTTCATGCCGGTACACCTGGTATACTACCCTTTTCTCCATGGCTTCACTTGTGCACATGTTCAACACGTATATTGCACACTTCTCTTCCTCCCACTTCTCTATGTCCACCTCTTCCTGCGTCCGTGTTTCTGTCCATCTCCTCCTTCCACGTCTATCTGTCCAACTCCTCCCCACTCTATTTCATCTCCTCCTACTGAGCAAGGTGGTGCATTGGTTAGCACACTGGATTTACATTCAACAATACGGCAGTTCAAACCTGCGTCCGGCCATCCTGATTTCCCTAAATGCCATGATGGTTCCTGTGAATGGGCATGGCCAATTTCCTTCCCCATACTTCCCTAATCGGATGGGACCAATGATGTTGCTGTTTGGCCCTTCCCCCCTCTCTCTATCCCTCACCTGCCCCATTTCTCCCTGTCCTCCTCCTTCCCAGCTCTCTCTATCAATCTACTACTGCCCCCCCCTTCTCTGCCCATCTCTGCCTCCCCCCCCCTCTCTCTCTCTCTCTCTCTCTCTCTCTCTCTCTCTCTCTCTGCTCACCCCCCCCCCCTCCCTCCCTCTCTCTCTCTCTCTCTCTCTCTCTCTCTCTCTCTCTCTCTCTCTCTGCTCACCCCCCCTCCCTCTCTCTCTCTCTCTCTGCCTCACCCCCCCCTCTCCCTCTGCCTCACCCCCCCCCTCTCTATCTGCCTCACCCCCCCCTCTCTCTGCCTCACCCCCCCTCTCTCTCTCTGCCTCACCCCCCTCTCTCTCTCTGCCTCACCCCCCCTCTCTCTCTCTGCCTCACCCCCCCTCTCTCTCTCTCTCTGCCTCACCCCCCCTCTCTCTCTCTCTCTGCCTCACCCCCCCCTCTCTCTCTCTCTGCCTCACCCACCCCTCTCTCTCTCTCTCTCTCTGCCTCACCCACCCCTCTCTCTCTCTCTGCCTCACCCACCCCTCTCTCTCTCTCTGCCTCACCCACCCCCCTCTCTCTCTCTGCCTCACCCACCCCTCTCTCTCTCTCTGCCTCACCCACCCCTCTCTCTCTCTCTGCCTCACCCACCCCCCTCTCTCTCTCTGCCTCACCCACCCCTCTCTCTCTCTGCCTCACCCCCCCTCTATCTCTCTGCCTCACCCCCCTCTATCTCTCTGCCTCACCCCCCCTCTCTCTCTGCCTCACCCCCCCTCTCTCTCTCTGCCTCACCCCCCTCTCTCTCTGCCTCACCCCCCCTCTCTCTCTGCCTCACCCCCCCTCTCTCTCTGCCTCACCCCCCTCTCTCTCTGCCTCACCCCCCTCTCTCTCTGCCTCACCCCCCCTCTCTCTCTGCCTCACCCCCCCCTCTCTCACTGACTCACCCCCCCTCTCTCTGCCTCACCCCCCCCTCTCTTACTGCCTCACCCCCCCCATTCTCTCTGCCTCACCCCCCCTCTCTCTCTGCCTCATCCCCCCTCTCTCTCTGCCTCACCCCCCTCTCTCTCTGCCTCACCCCCCCTCTCTCTCTGCCTCACCCCCCCCCTCTCTCTCTCTCTATCCTTGCCTCACCCCCCCCTCTCTCTCTGCCTCACCCCCCCTCTCTCTCTGCCTCACCCCCCCCCCCTCTCTCTCTCTCTCTCTCTCTCTCTCTCTCTCTGCCTCACCCCCTCCCTCTCTCTCTCTCTGCCTCACCCCCCCACCCCCCCTCTCTCTCTCTCTCTCTCTCTCTCTCTCCCCCTCTCTCTCTCTCTCTCTCTCTCTCTCTGCCTCACCCCCCCCTCTCTCTCTCTCTCTGTCTCTCTCTGTCTCACCCCCCACCTCTCTCTCTCTCTCTCTCTCTCTCTCTCTCTCTCTCTCTCTCTCTCTCTCTGCCTCACCCCCCTCCTCTCTCTCTCTCTCTCTCTCTCTCTCTCTCTCTCTCTCTCTGCCTCACCCCCCCCTCTCTCTCTGCCTCACCCCCCCTCTCTTTCTGCCTCACCCCCCCCTCTCTCTCTGCCTCACCCCCCCTCTCTCTGCCTCACCCCCCTCTCTCTCTCTGCCTCACCCCCCCCTCTCTCTCTGCCTCACCCCCCCCTCTCTCTGCCTCACCCCCCCTCTCTCTCTCTGCCTCACCCCCCCTCTCTCTCTCTGCCTCACCCCCCCTCTCTCTCTCTCTCTCTCTCTGCCTCACCCACCCCTCTCTCTCTCTCTGCCTCACCCACCCCTCTCTCTCTCTCTGCCTCACCCACCCCTCTCTCTCTCTCTGCCTCACCCACCCCTCTCTCTCTCTGCCTCACCCCCCTCTATCTCTCTGCCTCACCCCCCTCTATCTCTCTGCCTCACCCCCCCCTCTATCTCTCTGCCTCACCCCCCCTCTCTCTCTCTGCCTCACCCCCCCTCTCTCTCTCTGCCTCACCCCCCTCTCTCTCTCTCTCTCTCTGCCTCACCCCCCTCTCTCTCTCTCTCTGCCTCACCCCCCCTCTCTCTCTGCCTCACCCCCCCTCTCACTCTCTCTCTCTCTGCCTCACCCCCCCTCTCTCTCTGCCTCACCCCCCCTCTCTCTCTGCCTCACCCCCCCTCTCTCTCTGCCTCACCCCCCTCTCTCTCTGCCTCACCCCCCCTCTCTCTCTGCCTCACCCCCCTCTCTCTCTGCCTCATCCCCCCTCTCTCTCTGCCTCATCCCCCCTCTCTCTCTGCCTCACCCCCCTCTCTCTCTGCCGCACCCCCCTCTCTCTCTGCCTCACCCCCCCTCTCTCTCTGCCTCACCCCCCCCTCTCTCTCTCTCTCTCTCTGCCTCACCCCCCCTCTCTCTCTGCCTCACCCCCCCCTCTCTCTCTCTCTCTCTGTCTCTCTCTCTCTGTCCCTCTGCCTCACCCCCTCCCTCTCTCTCTCTCTCTCTGCCTCACCCCCCCACCCCCCCTCTCTCTCTGCCTCACCCCTCCACCCCTCTCTCTCTCTCTCTCTCTCTCTCTCTCTCTCTGCCTCACCCCCCCACCCCTCTCTCTCTCTCTCTCTCTCTGCCTCACCCCCCCCACCCCCCCCCTCTCTCTCTCTCTCTCTGTCTCACCCCCCACCTCTCTCTCTCTCTCTCCTCTCTCTCTCTCTCTCTCTCTCTCTCTCTCTGCCTCACCCCCCTCCTCTCCTCTCTCTCTCTCTCTCTCTCTCTCTCTCTCTCTCTCTCTCTCTCTCTGCCTCACCCCCCCACCCCTCTCTCTCTCTCTCTGCCACCCCCCCCCCCTCTCTCTCTCTCTCTCTCTCTCTCTCTCTCTCTCTGCCTCACCCCCCTCCTCCCTCTGCCTCACCACCTCTCTATCTCTGCCCATCCCTGCCTCACTCTCTATCTCTGCCCATCCCTGCCTCATCTCCGCCCATCCCTGCCTCATCTCCGCCCATCCCTGCCTCACCCCCCTCTCTATCTCTGCCCATCCCTGCCTCACCCCCTCTCTATCTCTGCCCATCCCTGCCTCACCCCCCTCTCTATATCTGCCCATCCCTGCCTCACCCCCCTCTCTATATCTGCCCATCCCTGCCTCATCTCTGCCCATCCCTGCCTCACCCCCCTCTCTATCTCTGCCTCACCCCCCTCTCTATCTCTGCCTCACCCCCCTCTCTATCTCTGCCTCACCCCCCCTTTATCTCTGCCCATCCTTGCCTCACCCCCCTCTCTATCTCTGCCCATCCCTGCCTCACCCCCTCTCTATCTCTGCCCATCCCTGCCTCAACCCCCTCTCTATCTCTGCACATCCCTGCCTCAACCCCCTCTCTATCTCTGCCCATCCCTGCCTCACCCCCCTCTCTATATCTGCCCATCCCTGCCTCACCCCCCTCTCTATATCTGCCCATCCCTGCCTCATCTCTGCCCATCCCTGCCTCACCCCCCTCTCTATCTCTGCCTCACCCCCCTCTCTATCTCTGCCTCACCCCCCTCTCTATCTCTGCCTCACCCCCCCTTTATCTCTGCCCATCCTTGCCTCACCCCCCTCTCTATCTCTGCCCATCCCTGCCTCACCCCCCTCTCTATCTCTGCCCATCCCTGCCTCACCCCCCTCTCTATCCATGCCTCACCCCCCTCTCTATCTCTGCCCATCCCTGCCTCACCCCCCTCTCTATCTCTGCCCATCCCTGCCTCACCCCCCTCTCTATCTCTGCCCATCCCTGCCTCACCCCCCTCTCTATCTCTGCCCATCCCTGCCTCACCCCCCTCTCTATCTCTGCCCATCCCTGCCTCACCACCCTCTCTATCTCTGCCCATCCCTGCCTCACCCCCCTCTCTATCTCTGCCCATCCCTGCCTCACCCCCTCCCCCTCTATCTCTGCCCATCCCTGCCTCACCCCTCCCCTCTATCTCCGGCCATCCCTGCCTCACTGCTTCTCTATCTCTGCCCATCCCTTCCTCACTGCTCCCCCCTCTCTCTCTGCCTCACCCCCTCCCTCCCTCCATCTCCTCTTCCTACTCTCCATGTACACTTCCTGCTCCCCCCCCTCTCTCTTTGTCCACCCTTGTCCTATCCATTCCCACTTGTCTCCTTCCTCTGTCCATCCTCACCCCCACCCTATCTCTGTGTCCATCTCCCCCTCCACTGTCTCTCTGTCCATGTCCCACTCACTATCTCTCTGTCTGTGTCCTCCTTCCCATCTCTCTTATCTCTGTCTATCTCATCCTCCTGCTATGTATGACCATCTCTTTCTCACACCTGTCCATCTCGTCCTCCCCCCTGTCTGTCCATTGCCTACTCCCATCTCTCTGTCATCCCTTCTCCTCATCCCCCTCTGACCATCTCTTTCTCCCCTCTCTCTGACCATCTCCTCGTCCCCTCTCTCTGTCCATCTCCTCCTTGCCCCTTGCCCCTGTCTGTCCATATTGTCCTGGCCCCCTGTCCACCTTATCCATATCTTCTTTTCCAACCCTCCTCCCCCCCCCCACCCTTGCCCATTTCTTCCTCCCCACCACTACCCATCTCCTCTTTCCTCTGTCCATCTGCTCTGCCCCTCTCCCCCATTGATCACCTTTCCCCTCTTTGTCTATCTACACCTCCGCCCTCTCTCTGCCCATCTCCTCATCCCCCCCTCTCTCTCTGCCCATCTCCTCATCCCCCCCTCTCTCTCTGCCCATCTCCTCATCCCCCCCCCTCTCTCTCGCTGCCCATCTCCTTCTCCCCCTTTTTCTGTCCATCACCTCCTCCCCCATATTTGTTTCCATCCTCTCCCCTTCTCCCTCTCTCAATGCATCCCCTCCTCTATCTATCTCAGCTGTCCCCCAGCCATGCCCATCCACATGTGTAGCTTCAACAAAACAGGTCGATAAAGCAGGCTGATACTACTCTCACAACATGCCTATCATGCTGGGCAGCCTACATGTTGTGCTGGGAAAAAAACAAACTTGTTTGTGCCCATATCTCCACTCCTATTGGAGCTAGGAGGTTATAAACTGACAGTGCTGATACTTATGAAGTTTGTTGTTTGTGTGCCACATTTGATTGAAACCTATGCAGGGGTTTGGGAGGAGATCCCACACCTACTGGCATACATGCATGTGTGATTTGTGACTGACAAGGGAGCTCAAATATTTTATGGCACACTGGAACAATCTCATTCATTTTCAGCAGTGTACAACTTTTAGAAAATGCTCTAACATTCTTTATAGTGGCATTATTATAAATTCCAAATTCTATTTTACTTGCTGTATAATATATGAGTTATTCAGCAGTAGAGTCTGAGTTTGCTTTCCAAAAAGAAAAATTGTTAGTCTTGAATTCATGTATTTCATGTTCAGAAGTTTGATACTTTTTACAGGCTGCTGTGTTTAATTCCCATATTTTGTTAAATTATTCTTTTGTATGGATTTAGTATGAAATATGCCATTAAATTATTTTCTCTTTCATACAGGCAGAACGTGCGAAAGTTGAGGAACTCGAAAAGGCTGTAGAAAGTTTGTCATCTGATAAGAAACAATTACTGGATCAGCTGGAGAGTTGTAAAGATCGTCTGGAAGGACAACAGAAACTCTTAGAATCAATGGAAGAGAAACTAGCTGATGCAAGTAAGCAAGCATTATTGTGTGATAAACACATATTAGAAGCCAAAAGTGCCACAGAAAGAGCAGAGACAAGTGAAAAAGAATCTCAGACATGGGCAAAGGAAGTTGCAAAACTCAGAGATCTATTGGAGGTATGTTGAATGTTAAACTCAGGAACTGTAAAGAAATCCACAGCATTTCTGACAATTGGTCTAAAATTTTAGTTTTCAAATCTTTTGCACTTTATTAGCAATTATTACTATGGAGAAAAAGGGAGCAAAAATGCAGTCTTTTCAGTTTTGTTATGTATTCCAATTAAATGTTGTTTTATTTTTGTGTGGTATTTCCATGATTGGTGAGGTGTAATATGTGGTCAAAATTGAACTCTCCTGAAACAGATTTACATTAAATATGTCAGAAAAGAGTGGGTTTATGCTTTTGGCAGGTCCTGTCAGATCAGTGACTCAGAAAATTTGTGTGTTGTGTGTTAGAAAATAGTGGAAAGTTATTGGACATTTTACTACCAATTCAGTTCACTTTTTTTTTCCTTTGAACCCTACAGAAATAGAAACACTAAATGGACCACCAATTTCTTTACCCAAGTTGCTAAAACGTACTTAAAAAAATCAGTGAAAGTATAATATTCTTTTGTTAGATTTCTTTTTCCACATTATACTACTCACACTTCAAAGATATGAGTGCAGTGATTAAGAAAACTGCCTTGTAGTTTGGTAGAATAATAATAAAGTAGTCACAGTGGAGGCTAGCTCCTGGTTACCAATTTCATGTGTATTTATATTGAGGAAACTTGAATGAGGAGACATGACTTTCCTTGTGTGATGTTTGCAAATTGCATATAACATTGGCCATTGGTTGTAAATAAGCTGTGTGCTTATATACATGGGCTGAAAGGTGAGTCTTTCTTCTGGTCATCATATGTTTGATTTGGAATAGGTAATGGTGAAAGATAAAGAAGCAGCAGTATGCAGAACAGTAATATATTTATATAGGATGTCAATTTTTGAGCAAATCTTTCATGATAAAGAACTTTGTTATCAAGAGTATAACTTCGTGTATGAAAGTAGGTAATCTGCAAAACTCAATTCATTACTTGGAACTGTTGACTCCTATATATTTAAAGAGCCCAGAATATTACAAATAACAGTTTAATGTAGTAAGTGACATGTCATTAACCAAGAACAGTTGTTTTGCATTCAGACAAAATGTTGTAGCATTGCAGAGTGGAGTGTATATTTTATCATACTCATTCTCATATTAATTTGAATTTTCTGTTTTTATATGTACACAGTGGAAAGTTATTGTTTGTGGAATGTTCGAAAATGTATTCGAAATCATTTTTATTTACTTGATTTAAAGCAACTATGTATATTTGTCTGCATGAACTGTGTGATTTATCAGTCTTATCATATTTTGAAACTATATATGTATTTTGAAACTATATGAAGTGAAACATTGCAGGAAAAGGACAAAGCACTTGATCAATGTGCAGCAGATGCTGAATCTCAAAGAAAAGAAGTTACAAGGCTCACCAGAGATCTGGAAGAAGCATCATCACAAATAATGAGGTAACAATATTTAATAAACAATTGGAAAAGAAGATTAATGTGTGTTTTTAAATAAATTGGTCCTAACAGGGGTATTTTGTGTCAAAATATTATTATTTCAGTTTTGCAATTATTTTTTTTTTATGTAGCCCACTATTTCTTCAGTGACCTTTGTTTAATTTTCCAGTGTGTGGATTCCAACCTTGAAGAGTGAGTCTGGAAGATCTGCAAAATATCTCTTTATTGGATTCCATATCTTTTCCATCCACTGTTCTCACAGTTCTCTAAAACTGTTGAATAAGGTGGCTGTTACAAAGAGTGATAATTCTCATCCCTCAGTTTTCTCATTACCAAAATACTTCTGTGGACAGGTGCATTGTTCTGATGAAAGTTGTTTTTATTCATTGAAATGCTCATAACTGTTTTTCAGTTGATTCAGAAGACATGCATAATGTTCACCAGTTATTTCTTTGCTCTTTGCAAGCCAATAAAGGAGAAAATTTTTTAAAATACATGAGAAGGTTGTGGTGTTTTCTAAATATTTTGGTAAATGAAATAACTTCATGTTTTTTGATTGCTACTTTGTTTCTGGTTAGGAGTAGTGAACATCTCATCCACAGTAAGAAATTGGTACACAAAATATGTTGGATTCTTTTTAAAACAATCCACACATTGTTGAGAAACAACTTTTGCATTTGATTTTGGCCAACATTTAACAAATTTGGCTCCCGTCTTGCACAAAACATTATCATAACCAATTCTCTTTGTAAAATATTCCATACTGTACCAACAGATATGTATGTGGAATACAAAATTAAAATATTTTTTTCTGAAAAAGTTATTGATAATTTTTTATTTATTAATTTTTTAAAATGTAGGGTATAGTTAGATTTTATCAAAATTATTGCTTTTCATATGGAATTATTCACTAAGGAATTATTTTCTTCAGTTATTAAAACTGTCTGCAGTTTGCGGCTTATCTTGGATATGAGCTTTATTTACTTTTAAAGAAATTTCCTTACTTCCTTGATTTAGATTTCCTGTCTAGTTTTTAATATGTTCCATGAAGTTTTTTAATTTGTCACTAGCTTAGCTTATTTTTTCTTTCTTTGTGTGTGGTGTGTGTGTGTGTGTGTGTGTGTGTGTGTGTGTGTGTGTGTGTGTGTGTGTGTGAGAGAGAGAGAGAGAGAGAGATAGAGATAATTCCAATCTGTTTGTTTTGGAGAGGAACATCCAGTGATACCACACTTGACCCGACCCTTCACCCCGTGTGTGAGTAGCGGGGAGGGTGCGGCAACTTTGAAATCTTCAGTGGGAATCCCTGTTTTTTATTGCAGGTTATGATTCTATAACAGAATCTACATACATTTTGTCTGAAACATTTTCTTCATTTGGTCTCAGATGGCACTGTAATCGGGGGAATAGAAATGGGTACATGATCATAATTTACGACATGCTACTTGATGGTCCATGAATATGCAGTGGCATGTGAGACCCCACCTCCAAACTTCGAGCGTAGGATAGGCCAGTATTTCATAACTTGTAATTGGAAACCCCATTCATGATGTTGTATTCGAACAGCGAACTACTCAACATGCCACCGTGGTCATGGAGCGAACTACTACATATCATAACAGGCAGTACATTGTGACCAGACCTCATGTATCATGCAGATGTAGAACAGATAGCGGCTATAAACATTACAATACTTGCATAGCATTTATTGCCTCCACGCCAACCTATCATTTGGAGAACAGATGTGCAAGTGGACAATAAATGTTACAACCACAGAAGAAAAAATTGAAATGATCCTGATTTACGGAGAATGGAGGGGAATTGGTGAGACTGCTGTTGCCTTGTATGCTGAGCATTTTCCAGAGAAAGCTCACACTCATTCGCCCTTTTACAATGTTGTTAATGCCTTTATGTCGGATGACAGTGTACAGGCTGGCAAAAGGAAATGAAGCAAATGTGTTACAGGAGAAGCTAATGAAATAGCTGTACTAGTGGCAGTGCACCACAATCCAAGGATAAGTGCCCGGCAAGTACACTGCAATTCTGGTATGGTGTTAAGTAGTATTGTCATAAATATCATCCATACAACGTGTCACTGCATCAAATTCCATAACCAGGTGGTGTTTCGTGAATAGGTACATCAACAGATGCAAACAACCCTCATATTGTTTGCCTAGGTACTATTTTCCTATGAGTCTACATTCACAAACCATGATAGCATTAACTGGCATAACATGCATTACTGGAGTGTAGACAATCCCCACTGGTTATGGCAAGGTGACCATCGACATTGCTGGCTGGTTAATGTATGGTATGTCATCACAGGGAACAATCTCACTGCTCTGTATTTCTGTCGATGGCGTGTTTATTGGATGCAGATATTGAATGTTTTTGGGACAGGAACTAGTGGTACAACTGCAGGATGTTGCCCTGGATGTTCAACAACGTATGTGGTTTCAGCATGACACTTGTCTAATGCATTACACAATTGAAGCACGGGATGTATTAAACTGTGTTCACACTGGTTGGCGGATTGTTAGGAGTGGCCCTATTAATTGGCCCACTAGATCCCAGATTTCTTTATATGAGGAATTTTAAAAGATAAGGTGTACCAGCAAATGCCAATAGGCCGTGAGAATGTGGTCGACTGCATCAGAAATGCTTGTGCTGACATTCTCGCAGAATCCTTTTGTCCTGTGTATGGTCATTTTGAAAGCAGATCACTAAGTGTGTTGAAGATGGCAGTACTATGTTTGAGCATTTACTGTTGTTGGAAAAGTAGAGTAGTGTTTGTCTTGAGCCACAGCCACAGTGTTGTGTCGAGTAGTCCCCTGTTTGATATGTTGGAGGAATACAACTTTGCGAATGGGGTTTCCAATTAGAAGTTATGAAATACTGACCCATCCTACCCTCACAGAATGGAGGTGGGGTCCTACATGCCATTGGATATTCAACGGTGGTTCAGTAGCATGTTGTAAATTATGATTGTATACCCATTTCTATTCCTCTGATTACAGCACCATATGTGGCAAAATGAAGAAAATGCTTCAGACAAAACGTATGTAAATTTTGCTGTAGAATTTGAAGATTTCAAAGTTGGCTCCCCACCACCCACACACAGGGTGGGGTAGGGGGTTCAAGTGTGGTATCATTGGATGTCCCCCTCCAAGACAGACAAATTGGAATTATAACTTTTTTTATCTGATGTGTAGTTTTCATGATATTTCATTGTCTTCAGTTAAAATGGACACCCTATATATATGCTCTGGTGAATTTCCTTATAAATTTACAACATAATTTGTAATGTGATTTTACGCTGTCGTCATCAGTGTCCCTTTATGTAAAACAAAGTCTTCTCTTAGTTGTGCCTCATAGTCTGATTTTTAATGTAGGTTATAGAGACATTTAATCTACTACTGACACAGGCTAATTTTTTAGTTTTCAGTCTCACTATTGAAAACAAAAATAATGTGTGTGTATTTTCAACATCATGTAGGTTACTTGAGGTAGAAAGAGAGAGTCAGGAGTTGGCAAGTCGGTCAGCTATTGACAGAGAAACATTGTCAGCCCTGCAGGCAGATTTAGTCCAGCAGAAACTTGGCTATCAACAGTTACGAACTTCTCTTGAAAAACTGGGGATAGAAGTTGATCGTCTCACCACTGCTGATTCAGCACTTGATATGTGAGTCACTACTCTAAGAAGTAACTGCAATATGCAATATTTAGGTAACACCAACAACAAACCTCAGTTGTCAAAATTCGTATTTATTATCTGCAGAATCATCTCAAGCAGTGATGTTAAGGAAGCAGTACGTGAACTTTTGCTGAAAGAAACTGAAGGATGCAAAAATAATTGTAGTGGAGAACGAGAAAGTGTCAGTGATCGTGCACCAGAAGAAATGGCAGTACTTCAAGAAGAAAATGCAACACTTCAAGTGGAACTTGCAACTCTACGTTCGCAAGTTACCTCGCTGTCTGCACAGCACACTGCATTGCAGCTTGCAAATTCACAACTAGTTGCAGAAAAGGATGAGGTATGTGCTGTATTTAGGTATAATTGTCACAATTCAGATATGTGTAAGTGACGAAACTTTAAAAGATAACATTCATTAGATGAAAATGTTAAAGAATATTAGCTGTTTCTCTTTGAGTTTTTTTAACTGTTAATATTAGCAGTTTTGTCTTCTTTCAACCATTAAAGAGATAAGTGTATAAAGTTTTGAAACAGAAATGCAAATTCTCTCATTTCTACAAACGACCTTCACCTCTTTCTCTCAAATTACTCTTTTTTAAGCTGTGTGCCATGGTGCATTCTCATGAACAGTTTAGTGAATGTGTGGGCTATGGAAAGTATATTCACTGACTATTTTTATTGTTTATGAGAAGATAGACAAATCTCACAGAATATGGGCTTCAAAGGGATGCTTTTAGAAGTCTCCTTCTTCAACGACATAGATCTTATTAAGCATAAATTATTTGCTAACAAATCATAGAAAATAATAGCATCTGACATTCTACAACTACACAAAATTAAAGCTTCAGGAGGTGGATACCTCTTGTCCAACACAATACTCTGTAAGTTTGTAAAATAACACACATTACTTCATGAGAACACTGTTTTTAGGTTTGACTGGAAAGCACTCGACTACAAACCGTCCTCTTGGTGCACCAGTATGCCATTGGTTTGTTCACTGAATACCCAACTGTCGGTTGAATGGTGGGCAAAGCCAATATTGCATTAGATTAAGAGAGGCAAGTCCATATGCTAGCCAAGTGTCAATGGTAGGTTGGTAACAGCAAAGCCCAAGTCACCGTCCAGGAGAAAATCACATAGTGCAGGCGCATTTTCAATAGGTATATTGAAGAGCGTGCTTTAATGTTTGCTGGTTGCGACAAGTGAGGTTGTGGCGGTCATTGGCTCTCTTTAAATGTACCACAAGTGTTTTCCCATGGGACCTGGTGTCAACAGATATATACTTCTGTGCTGCGCCTAGCGACCTCACTAGAGCTTGTGGGGTGGCGGGTGGATATTTTGTTATATATGTGTTCCTATTATTATTTATTTAATGCTGTTGTTTGCCGTTCTTAACACTGGCTCTCTAACTACAATATTGGCAACCAGAAAGTGATTAGCAAAACGTGAAGCCTGTAATTAGAATTCCTAGTGCCCACTTCATCTGAGAAATACATTTATAGCTACAGCTTATAGCTCTGAGGAATTATGAGATTGTCTGGGATGAATAATAATAATAATAATAATAAATGATTCTCTCTAAAGTGTTCACTATATTCTGAAAGTCACAGACCAAAAAGAATCGACACAATCCAACTATCAGAGCAGTTCAGAGTCTAATGCGCTGATGCAACTATAACTGCTCAAATTAAATGTTTAGGTGAATGCTTGCCATAATTTGATGATAATGTTCATCAAACGCCACGCTAAATAATGGTAGAATGTCTGTCCCGCGGCGGCACGTGAAAATACGAAATACGCAAACTGAAGATAGATCATTAAAGTCATCCCAGAATTAACACTTCACTCGAAAACGATTTCATGGTTACGCGTATCCTGAGTAACTTATTACGGCATCCGAGGCTGTTTATAGCAATGATACCGACGCGCCGCGACTCCCGGCACACGTGGTGCGCTAATCAGCGTGTGGAGAGAACTGGGGCCTTCCTCTCTCGTGCAGCGTTCTTATATATAAAACCGCGGTGCGGACGGCTAAGGGAACGCCTGATCAAATCCGCTCTCCCGACTAGCCGCTGGGCTAGTAATGCACCACTTTAAGTTATTGAATAAATCATCGCTTCCTTTGCTGATGGCCGATGAAGCTCTCAATTTAACTGTGCAATCAGCACATAGGTAAGTAATCATAATAAAAGTCTGACGTGGCTAAGTCAATTATTTTGGGCGAGAAAATTAATTTAATTACACTACACACAGTAGACGAGCTCTGAATTTGCCCTTTGGAGATACGCTATCGCTATAGTTTTATAGTTATTCAGTTGAAACTTCTCATATTTTTATGATTATAGCGGATCTCCCTTCTACTTAAATTTAAACATCCTAGCTTTATTTATCCACCTACTTAATCTATCTTGCTTCCTTAATTTTTAAGACAAAAACCAGAAAATCATGAATTTCAACTAAAATTTTAATTTGTGAGATCCAGAATACTGTTTCTACTAAATTATTATGAAAAAGGAATCTAAATATAAAATTTTAAGTTTCTAGCTCTTTTCTGTTGCGCTAATGAATTTTACAGAAAAACATCCAATTTTCGAAAATGCTTAAAGTTATTGAACTGATATTCAACACATATTGATTTAGTATTACTCCTGACATGCTAGAAACGTTTCAGGTTATTTACTTGATTTTTAAAGTATTGCGCAACATTTATGACGTCGGAGCTAGTTACAGCGGACTGACTGGCACACAATGGAAAGACTGATGTGAATTTTATACGGCGTGAGTAGGCTGCTTCTTCACGTCACCTTGTGATCAAGAATGATTTTGTTTTGGAACAAGATTCTTCATGAACCTGCCTTTGGCTGCTTGTCCAGGATTCATTAAAAAATGTAGACGTACTGCTGTAATTGTTGCTACATGTTTACCTTCTCCGAGTGTGATCACATCATTCTGACCAAATTATTATAGCCATATTTCATCACATAGGACAGTATGAGTAATGATGTGTAAGAATTGCTGCAGTTAAATCTTAATAAACGTCTGCTGACAGAACTGGAAACACTGTGAAAACTTTTCCTGGAGTAAACAGTGTGATAGCCACTGATTACAGACATTCCGGAAATGAAGATCTGAGAAACAGTCTCCTACCCCCTACCAAGTGTGCACTGAATGTACTAGTAGATTCATTGATCATCCTCTTCCATCTAAAAGTGACACACATTTTATTTGTCAGTGTTTGTTGCTAAATCGTAAGACCCATCTCAGAGTTTTTTTTAAAGAACTGATCATGGAAGAACAGCAACTGCCCCGGAATGCAATTGCTCATAGCTTCAGTTTGCCCTAAGGCTCACTTATAAATCATTATAGGAATGCTCCAGTTTCAAACTCCATAGTCAACAATGACTGAATACCACATAGAATATGACAGTGGACAACCTTTGCACTGAAACTTTTGGACAGATTAAAATGTTATGTCAAACTGGGACTCAAACCTGGAACTTTTGTTTCATGAGCAATGGTCTCAGAGTTTCATTCTGGAAACAGACTACGACTAAGCCACTTCTTTGCTAAACCCTTTCTTCCAGGAGTGCTAGGTTGACAAGGTATGCAGGAGAACTTCTATGAAATTTAGAATGTGGGGGAGAGATATTGGCAGAAATGAAGCTGTGAAGATGGATTGTAAATAGTACCTGTATTGCTAATTTGGTAACGGGATTGTTTGTGAAGGGTGAGGTTCTGGATCCTGACACTGAATCATGGTCTGTTGCACAGTTTTAATCTGCTAGGAAATTTCAAAACAGCACACTTCCCTGCAGTAAATCAAAAGTAACCAATTATTCATGGAGATGCACACTCCCCTACAATCTGTTTTGGAGGGTAGATATAATTTTACCCCTTCTCTTTGCCTCTTCCTTTCAATGTCTCACTCACCCACCACGTCTCCCTCATCCTCCCACTATGTCTCACGTCTCCTTACCCTGCCCCTCTACAAATCTGTCACCAGCCCCCTTGGCAAACCCTTCCCACATCTGACACTCGTTTGAACCCCTATGAGCCTCCTTCTCCATCACATTCTAAGCCCCACTCCTGTTTCTTTCTTCTCCCTCATCCACCATGCACTAGCTCCTGCCCTGTTTCAGGTTTCCCTTTCTCCTTCCACAAGTGTTCTCCTATTCCCAACCCCCTTTCTCCTTCTTGCGCATCAACTTTCCATCCACCTCTACCTCCCTTTTTCCCTTCTCTTCTTATCATCTTGCTGTCTCTCCCATACATCTACATCCATGCTACGCAGTCCACCTCACTGTTTGCAGTGGAGAGTACTTCTGGCACCATTATCTTTTCCCTCCTTCTGTGTTCCATTTCCAAATGATGCTTGGGAAGAATGATTGTCGGTAAAGCTCCTGTCTTCTTCCTTCCCTTTAATACAACATTAATCACCTTCTTTACTGTGTTGTTTGTTAATGTATTATATATTGATTTTAGTAGTAATTAACTAATGTTTGTAATCAATGTGCTTGCAATTATGCATTATAGATGGTAAAGGAACGTGGAGTACAACAAGAGCTACATGAACAACTGATACAGGACCAAGTGACATTGCAGACATTGCATGAACATCTTTCGGAACAATTTGATAAAATGGCAATGGAACGAGAATCACTTAGGGGTGCACAGCGTGATCTACGATCGGAGGTACGCTCATTACGCGAGATGTATGGTCAGCGTGAGTCAGATACACAAGCTCTACAAAGAGAGTGTGATCGTCTCAAGGCAGAGTCACGTTCACTCACAAACTTGAGAGCAGAACACTCGAGTCTCAAGGTAAGTGATAAAATATAGAATTTGATGAGACCGTTTCAGGATTAGACACAATTTTCAAGTAGTCATTGTGATATTATTCTCTGTTCTGTTTTTCTGTGGTGTGTGGTTGGCATTCAATGGCTGTATGTTATCACGTAATAAAAAAATATCATTGTATTCATTTTACTGGCTAGCATCCAATATATTGTGTGGAAAGAAACTTTCATTCTGCACTGAATGTTTTTACTGATGTGCAACTCTCTTATATGTAAAACCTTGTCTTCAGTGCTGTAGCATCTCTCATATGCATGTTTCTTCATCCTGCTGTTACCTCTTTAGTACTTTCCCAAAGTTTCATAGATGCTTTCCTACCCCCAGACATGATCTTTTAAAAGGTGACCGTTTCATTCTGAAATAAAGTTGTAGGCTGTGAATGAGCCATTCTTTATCATAATTGTGGGAGTTCTCCCATTAGTTATTAGTTCTAGTGATTATTTTTCGGCTTCATACAAACTCCTAACCACCATCATACAATAAGTAAATATCTATATGTAACATTTTTGGTAAAGTAAAGTATGCATCTGCTGGACATAACTAAAAACACAACAGTGTTGTTTTGAATGTGTAATATAGTTTGTAATAAATGACTCCCATTTCATCAGAAATCAGCATGTCTTCCTCCAGTTTTTATCTACCTTCATAATTGTTTTGTGATATAATATGCCTCAGTGCATCAAATTTGATAAACATTTCGTTGAGATCTTCTGTAAAGATAACATCTTGAATATATGAAATGTTGCTGTTAAATTGATAGCTGATGATGCAAAAATTTGAGTGCAGTAAATAAAGACTTTTGGTTGAGCTTATGGACAAGTGCCTGAAGCTATTCCAGACGGTGGATTTTCTTATTCTTTATTTCTCATGTACTGTTCCTTTACAATGCTGGTGACCTAGCTGTTTAATGCCTTAAAATGTGAAAAGCCTCTCAAATAAGGCAGAGAAATATATTGAGACTGTTCCTTGTGTTTTATATTCTTATTTACATTGTAGACAAAGCACTAATTCACTTTCAAAAGAACATGGAAACAATTACTGTAACCTTGTTAAATGAATCAAGCAGTTTTGTGGAACAATGTAGGTAATCATGCTAAATCTAAAGCTGCAGCATCTCATGCATGTTCCAAGTACAAACAGAATTGGAGAGGGTCTGTTAATAAGCAGAAGTGGTAACTATGCTCAGATAAATTTTTTGAAATGAATTATCTGTGTAGTAGATAGTTTATAATATCATTCATTGTATTCCTGTTCATTTTTTGTTCTAATTCATATTTAAATAACAATGAAGGTTGCAGTTCATTCACATTAGTAAATGAGCAGGTGACTGTTAACTTCAAATTAATATAATGTTCTTCTCATTGATGGCAGTGAAGATGAAGGAGAGAGTGTTTATGTTGATCGGTAAGAATGATAGAGTAAGTTACCTGTGACAGCAATACGTCACACATTTTGAACTAAAAATAACCTGTATTTACAGGCACATGTGCAACACAGAATCTAGGAGACTGTTATATAATCTACAGAGTCAGAATCACGTCCTAAAAATGAGAACAACTGAAAGTATTCTTGATGTGAAATACCAATTTTATGAAAGAAGATTACATTCCCTCGAGCAGGTGTATAAAATAAAAGAAAAGTGTTGCTTGGGGATCATGAAATAAGAATGGTAACACTGAAAGTAGATAGAGAAATTAAAGAACCGGAACTAAATTAAATGAAAAGAAAATAGGGCTTTCAAACCAACACTTTGTAAATTGATTGCAATTTTGTAGCTGTTTATATATAAATAAATTGTTAGTATATGCTGCCCTCACTGCATTGTTACTCTTGTTAGCTAAATTTTCTGTTAGTACTGTAATTTCTTCATAGACTCCTCTCCTATCAGATCATGTCATCCTTTCCAGGCTCCTCATTCGATGCAATAACAACTGTATTGTATTGTGCAAGTCAGATGCTGCACCTGTTATAACTGCTGCATGGTTTAGTTTTACACTTGAGTCCTAAACCTAAACAACTCACCATTCTGCACAAACATTGGCGGAGGTGAAAGAAGTGTCAAGTGGAAAAGAAATTCCTAAAACTGAAATTGGTTTGAATCAATTGAAGACATAAAATCTATAAATGAATCTGCGATCACTGAAGCCGAGGTCCTCTATACTGTATTCCAGTTGTTGTTGTTGTTGTGGTGATGGTGGTGGTCTTCAGTCCAGAGACTGGTTTGATGCAGCTCTCCATGCTACTCTGCCCTGTGCAAGCTTCTTCATCTCTGAGTAACTACTGCAACCTACATCCTTCTAAATGTGCTTGGTGTATTCCAGTACCAGCTGCAATTTGCATGAAAATGTTGTGAGACGACACAGCTATCTGGATGCATTTTTAACAACTTTACTTTCGTCGTGATCACACTTTTATTTCTCACCAGTCTTGCACATTTCAACTTTGTCATTTTCAAAGGCCATGGTAGTGGAGTGGCCATAATGGGCATGTGTATCTCACATTGCACCATTAACCTCTGCAGTCGTTGTGTCTCATGTTTTTTGGTGAGGGATTTGTGTACTCCATCTACGGGCCTCCTCTTGCATTAACTTTGTGTGAGCTTTGATGTGGAGCAACAGCGGTGAATGCAGTAACTCCAGACATGCCCACAAAACTATGGAACACAAGTTTGACTATCATCTGGATCGATGTCGTGCATCCTATGGAGGGCACATTTACCGTCTGTGAAAACTAAATCAAAACTTTGATCCTAAACATAATTGTAAAAAGTATATTGATGTTGTATGTGTAAGTTAAAATGTGCTCTGAGTTTCTGCCTCCATTCGTGTAGAAGATACAGTCTTGTGAGATTGGGTGAATCTTTTGAAACACCCTGTGTATATTTGTGTGGCAGGGTCTCAATGAAGATGTCCAAAAAAACCCCACTAGCAGCTACTGAAAGTACATAGAGTTACAGATTGTGGCCCATGTCTAAACAGTAGTCCATCAGAATATTACAGTGATATTAAAGGTTGAATGCTTCTGGTTAACATGATGACCCATGTAATAGTCATTGTTGAAAGCTGACTAAAACCTGAATTTGACAGCAGGGAGAGCTTTTAAAGAAATCTAATCCTGTACCAAAAGCACACACTAAATGTTGCTTGACATGAAGTCTGCATTACAGTATCAGTAAATACAGTAAAATATGGGAGATTCTGCATGCATAATAGTTCAGGCAAGATTGACTACCTTAGGCAACCTGTTCCCAGTCACTGCCAGATGTATCTAAGTCTTTTGTTTGCAACTGTGGGATTGGTAATGAAAATGTTCAACAATGGAAAGATTATGAGGTTATGACATGTTGGTTTACCGAGAACAATTAGCAATAACAGGTAGAAGTAATCAAGGTGTCTGACAGTTTGTGAAAACATTGCGTTGTTAGTTAGTCAGTTATTTTTCAATCTACCATTGTCATTTCTGATTGATTTTCTTTTTATTTCTTGGTTATAATGTTTGCAAGCACTCTCACTGCAGATATGGCGTTGCATGCATTTGACAGCTATAGCATACTTTAATTTTAGACACGGGTGCCAGCATATTTCAGATCTTTGTACTATTGTGGCTGTTGCAAAATTTTTGATAAGAATGAAACTTCCTGGCAGATTAAAACTGTGTGCCCGACCGAGACTCGAACTCGGGACCTTTGCCTTTCGCGGGCAAGTGCTCTACCATCTGAGCTACCGAAGCATGACTCACGCCCGGTACTCACAGCTCTACTTCTTCCCGAGTTCGAGTCTCGGTCGGGTACACAGTTTTAATCTGCCAGGAAGTTTCATATCAGCGCACACTCCGCTGCAGAGTGAAAATCTCATTCTGGTTTTGATAAGAATGTTCACAACATCCCAGTGTTTGAATTGCCATGGTGTCTCCGTGATCATAATTTGTATGCTTCTGACAGACATTCAGTAAGTCTGCAGACAAGCACTTAATTTCCATTACATTGCAGCTCTTTGTTTTTGATGGTTTCTTTTATCATTGCACCTCCCATCATTTTCATATTTCCTCCATATCTGAAGCAACTCAAATGAAATTTGTTGACAGTATGTATTGGCAACTGGTTGCTTGTGAATCATGTCATGTCTAATTGAATAGGGCTGGGCAGGTGACACAACTGTGGAATAACTCACCAGTAAATTGCTTGCAACATGTTGCTGACCAGTTGACTTGGCATGAGCATTGCCAAGCAGTTGGACTAGCATTGTTTCCTTGAACAAAGATTTGTTTTGTGTTAATATTATAAGGCTGGCTTTTAGTGGTAGTTTGTAAGAAAAGTGGAAAAACATCTTAGTAAATCATACCATCGGAATTCTTTTGTGTGTTCTGTAAAATTACATTATCATGTGCAAATAAAAATGAAAATAGTGGGCAAATGACATAAAAGATACAAATCTTCTAAGTTTAAATAAAATTATGTTCACATACAAATGACTTTAAAAAAACCAAAATCTAAAGACATATGGGTTTTCAAAATAAAAGTAATTGACAACACATTAAAGTAAAGGATTGACTTCAAATTTTCGAATGTAATAACTATACTTTCCTTGAAATGGACATTCAAGTGCGGTAGCTCCACTGCCAAGGAAGAGACGCACATATGGAAACAAAATAATTTGCTAAATAATCTGTGAATATATTTGCTGGTGAATTAGCACAGAATTGTAACTTTTTGAGCTGTGAGTATTGTTGCAGCATTGTTAGTGGTTTCATGATTTTCTTCAAGGTGTGTTGATGTGTATTTTGCAGTTACTTGTTTGTGTACATAATTTTGGAGAATGCAAATGGCTTTGATAATATCATTCAGTCTGGTGGGATTGGTGCAACATATTGGGCCATTTAAAATTTGAAAGCCTTCTGAACCAGTTGAAATGTAGATTCAATCATTTTTAATCCTCTGTTAAACCTTCTTATCACATTATCCAGACATATTTTGGAGAATGATCACATTAAGTAGCTTCATAAGGGGGGTTGAGAATGAGATGGACTTGCCTGGCAGTTAAGGGAGCCAGCAGGGTTAGAGAGAAAACTTGTTTTAGTGGTACACTTGGTGGTAAAGGGGTGCCATAATGGCTAGGGATGAAATGATAATAAACCCACATGGTACTCCTAGCACTCAGTGAACTTCACTGCACTGAAGTACACTACACACAGTAACGTAGGAGGTAATACTGTGGGAATGAACCGGGCATCATCAGACTTTGTGCAGCTGCAGTCCGGGGAAGCCCCTCGAGGGAATGCGGCTCAGAGGTGGCACTAACTATACCATGACAAAACACACAAACTGGATGTGGGTGCAAAATCCTGCTGTCCGTGCAAACTCCGGCACAGTGCGGCAGCTGACAATGCAGGCCACGTGGCATTGTGCAGGGTAAGCTGCCGAGAGCATGGCCAGGAGATGTTGCCTTCTTGAAGCAAGAGCAGAGACTGGTTGAGTGACAGTTGAGCATGTGTGGCCCCTGGAAAGCATGGCAGTCTGAGATCTACCTGCATCAGAAGTGACCAGTGAGGGTCTTGGTGGTGGTACTTTGGCCAACAGGTGCTTCACTGATCGCTGGTTGTCAGTCATCGCAGCCCATCATCTGTTGCTACAGGTGGAGGCGAACTGAAGGAATCACCACATTGCTTTTCTTGCCAATACCACCTCCTCTACAGGTGACCAGCTCATAATTACCATCATTGCCAGAAGATGTCACTCTGAAATCAATAAAGAATGGAACAGATTCTTGGACCTAGTTCCTCCAAGTCTAAGTAGCATGTTGGGCAACAAGTTTTCTTCAGCGAACTCGACCAGCTGTCACATTTTCAGCTTCCTCCAAGTTCAGGTCCACACACTAAATGTCATTAGCAAACACTCATTTCCAGGTGTTATGAGATCTCCCTGTACTCCTGTATCCATTCATTCCATCCAACTTGGTTGTCATTAGTTGTAAACTTAGTGGTGTTTCTGCCAACAGAATGATGATGTCTGCAAAGTCCAGATCTGTTTATTCCAACATGTGTCTGTATTTGAATTCTCCATAATTTTTCTCATTATTGTGTCTATGACTAATATGAAAAAGAATGGTTATAAAATGCAACCATGTCTGATACCTGTCATAGTGCTGAAGAAAGGGGTGTTTACATCTTCTGTTCTTATACAGCAACTGGAGTCCAGTCATAGGCATCTGGAAACATCAGTGAGATTTTCAGGAATTCCATATACGCATACAATATTCCACAATGATAACAATACATATATTGTATCCAGAATGAGATTTTCACTCTGCAGCGGAGTGTGCGCTGATATGAAACTTCCTGGCAGATTAAAACTGTGTGCCCGACCGAGACTCGAACTCAGGACCTTTGCCTTTCGCGGGCAAGTGCTCTACCAACTGAGCTACCGAAGCACGACTCACGCCCGGTACTCACAGCTTTACTTCTGCCAGTACCTCGTCTCCTACCTTCCAAACTTTACAGAAGCTCTCCTGCGAACCTAGCAGAACTAGCACTCCTGAAAGAAAGGATATTGCGGAGACATGGCATAGCCACAGCCTGGGGGATGTTTCCAGAATGAGATTTTCACTCTGCAGCGGAGTGTGCGCTGATATGAAACTTCCTGGCAGATTAAAACTGTGTGCCCGACCGAGACTCGAACTCGGGACCTTTGCCTTTCGCGGGCAAGTGCTCTACCAGGAGAGCTTCTGTAAAGTTTGGAAGGTAGGAGACGAGGTACTGGCAGAAGTAAAGCTGTGAGTACCGGGCGTGAGTCGTGCTTCGGTAGCTCAGTTGGTAGAGCACTTGCCCGCGAAAGGCAAAGGTCCCGAGTTCGAGTCTCGGTCAGGCACACAGTTTTAATCTGCCAGGAAGTTTCACATATATTGTAATTCATTACTATGATTATAACTTATGTACACAAACCTTCTTCTTGAATCAGTCTGTCCCTTAATGAAAACCATCTCAAGATCCCTACAGTAGTTCACGAGATTAGCCTTCACATACAAACAGAAAATCATAGCAAGGTCATATTAATATAGGTTCCGTAAATATTATTCCTGTTTTTGCTCCTAAGGGGAAGGTCTTTTGCTTTAGTGCCTGAACACAGTGTGAAATGGAAAAGAAGTTACAAACTGTCTTTGTTGCCCCAGGTGGTAGTGGGACAAAGACAAAGAAGCCATGTAGGATGATGGAAACTGTAGTGTCGGCAGACTTGCCAACACTGCACACACTAATTGAAAGAGGCGGCCAAGATGCACGCGCTAACTCACGGAGGCGGGCGTTAGGTCTGAAACAGGATACGTAATGAATGCTATAAAGAAAAGTACGTAGCTGCTGGAATACTTAACTTTAATCCATCCTTGTTGTACATCGCTCTTGACGATACAAGTGAGACTCTGTAGATACATGCAATGTAATGCTAATGGCGCCTTGCTAGGTCGTAGCCATTGACTTAGCTGAAGGCTATTCTAACTATCTGCTCTGCAAATGAGCGAGGCCTCGTCAGTGTGCATCGCTAGCTAAGTCGTCCGTACAACTGGAGCGAGTGCTAGTCCGTCTCCCGAGACCTGCCGTGTGGTGGCGCTCGGTCTGCGATCACTGACAGTGGCGACACGCGGCCGATTTAAAGCTACCACCTAGCAAGTGTGGTGGCTGGCGGTGACACCACAGAAACAATCTAGTGTTCATTATCTTTTTTTAAACCCTTAACTTCTGACTCCCCTGAAAATTTGCCAGATATTTAACATGTTATACAAAATGTATTTGACACTATAGCCAATAAAGATATCTCCTCTCAGCATCTTTCATTTTCACCACCATCATCCTCAGCAGCACCACCACTCTTTTCTAAGACTGCAACTTGTGTTGGTTGGACACAGATGATGTGAAGAAAAATTCCAAATTTTTTAAGCTGAGAGAAATTTTCAGATGACATAAGAAGAAAGAAAACTCAAATGTTGTTATAAAAATAATTGAATTGGTAACTGTTTCATGAAGTTTATTAAAGCCAAGAAGACAAAAATTGATGTCCCAGAATCAGAGAAGACATGAAAATGCTTCTTCTCAAATTATTGTCTGACTTGGATGAAATGAGTGGCCAACGAATAAAAACATTCAAACATAAGTTCTTACAAGTAGTCATTGAAATCATGAATCAGTCATCCACTCCACTGCCATTTTCCCCTGTAGCTGTTATGCAGTCACTATAATTCCCCAACTCATCAGTGCCTCATACAAACTGGACAAAGTTGCTGAGACTGGTCTTCAAGGGAATAGTGCTAACAATCTGTATTACAGTGTAATTCAGCAAGGAGTTGGCCAGCAATTGGTGGGTGATTGCTAATTGCACAGATTGTCTCACATGTAAGTTCCAAAAATGATGTATGAAACACAATAATATGTATTCTCATTGAACATTTTATTATTTACTAAATGGTATATTGTCATGTTTAATTATGATATAATTTTCTGTATTTGCATACCATGTGAACAAAATAAATCAACACTTTCTTACGTCAGTGTGATTAATATCTGTTCCTCTGCACTGATACGTGCTTTCGTATCTGTATTACTCTGTATTATCACAGGAGAAATGCACTGTATCAAATCACTGTAGCACAGTTTAGTCAGCCTGTGAAAAGCTGTGAATTTTGAATCTGTCTATCACAGACCTTTAACTGTTACAAATAGTCTGCAGTTTGTTTTCTCTGGGCTTAAGAATGAATACAGAATTTTCTTGGTTTCCTCTTAGTAACCACCCTGTCCCATTCACAGATTCTATGCCAGAGTAATAACAGTCTGTATGCTTGTGTATTTAATAAGTTCCAAATCATTGTGTGTTTGTGTGTGTGTGTGTGGGGGGGGGGGGGGACTCTCGGTTGTGGTTGCATCCACGTGCATGCTGGTTTTACATTTACAAACAGAGACACTGTGCTGTCATAGGATCCTTTGTTTTTTATGTCTGTCCAAATTCATTCAAAGTTGGTGAAGAGTTATGAAGTTGTTGTTGTTGTTGTTGTTGTTGTTGTTGTATCCGGATCCCGCTCCCTCTCCAGCTACTGCTGGGTCTGGGTGCTGACGAATCCTCTCTCCATTTGGCTCAATCCTCCCACCACTTTTCTTCCTCCCGTTGCTGCCAGGTCACACCTCTCCTTTCTACAGATATTCTCACTCCCGTAAACATTGAAAAAGTACACAAAGATTATGGTACACATTAATTGAAAAATTACCATGTTTGCACGAGTGTAGGCCACGTGCAAATATTGGCTGCAAGTAAACTTCTGACACAATATGGTAATAACCCAATCTTGGATATAGGCTGCACTACTAAGTTTATGAGAAAGTTCAAGTAGACAGTACTTTTAGTTGCAGCTCACTCCCACCTCTTTTTCAACTCCCGAATAACTAAGAGTGATGTACCTCTCTCTCTCTCTCTCTCTCTCTCTCTCTCTCTCTCTCTCTCTCTCACTCTCATACTGGGGGTCTTGCCCCCAGGAAGTTTTCTAAATTTTAGATCAAAAGTAGTGAGTTTTAAAGTTTTTAAAGCATTTTAGAGGCATTTGATCAACGTTAGAACCCCGAAAACTGGACTTTCAATAACTCGACACTCCAAGAAACTTGACAAGCCTGACAGACACATTTTTTGGCTTTGAAAAAAGAAACAAAACATTAACATGCACAATATTTTTGTAAAAAGCTAATTTAATTTACATTAAAAATCATTCTTATAGACTATTACACAGTGGTGAATATATCACTCTGAAAAGACTGAAATTATATTGTCACATAGAAGAAGGTGTAATTAGATGAAGAACGAATACTAATTTCATTTAACAAAGGTTTATTCAGCACTTGCACATACAAGAGCGTGAAGCAATCTGCCTCTGGCCAGAACACATACAGTATATATACAGCTACAGAACATTCCAGTACAATGATTCTTGATATTTGTGGATACTTCTAGAATGTACTCGAAATGAATATAGAAATTAAAATTGTACAGTCCAAGTGAGTTGTGAACTCACGACCCTTCATGCAACAGTTTAGTACATCCTCCTAGTCCGGGAACGAGTCATCGGTCCTGCATACTCCGATTCCTGATGGTTGCCCTAGCGATGATCTTCGTCACCTTTCCACTTGTTGCCTGTCACTGGAGCTTCGAATTTACCCTGGGTTGCAGGATCCTTATAGGGCTTCATTGGAAGGACGTGGACAGTACCTCTGATCTATCGTCGTTTTGTGTCGGGGTCGAAATCTTCAACTTCACAAGTAACATCAGACAACTGTCTTACAACCTTATAAGGTCCAAAGTAGCGCCGGAGGAGCTTCTCAGAGAGACCAACCTTCTGAACAGGAGTGAAGATCCAGACGAGGTCATCAGGCTGGTAAAGAACAGGGCAGTGTCTTGCGTCATGCCTTCGGCGATCGTTCTCAGCATGCAGTGTGCGGAGTCAAGCTAACTGCTGAGCTTCCTCAGCTCTGGTTAACACCTGGCTGATGTAGTCATCGCCCATGTCATCAGGGTGTAACGGGTACACTGTGTCCATCATCGTCGTCACCTCACGCCTATGTACCAGGAAAAATGGCGTAAATCCTGTGGTGTCTTGTTTGGCGGTGTTGTAAGCATAAGTCACGAAAGGTAGCACCTCATCCCAGTTGCTCTGCTCAACACTGATGAACATTGATAGCATGTCGGCCAAGGTCTTATTAAGGCATTCAATAAGCCCATTAGTTTGCGGATGGTTGGCAGTTATCATGTGATGAGTAATTTTGCACCGACGGTTTATCTCTTTCACAAGATTGGATTGAAAAACTTTCCCTCGATCCATAATTAACAATGTCGTCCACGATGAATTTGGTACCTTGGATGCTTCAGCTGTTTTCACGGCTTTTGTAATGGCATAGCGTGTCAGATAATCAGTGCAAACAATAATCCATCTATGATGATCCAGAGACCACAAGAGCTAGGGCTGGTTGGCCATCCGTGAGGTTATCGACATAGTTTCCTATCATTTTTGTAGTGATCGACGGCGAAGGATTTTTCTCTTCGGCAGCCTCGCCTTCAAGGAAGGTCACACCCTTTAGTTTTACAGGTTGCGGTGGCTAGGTGATTGGCTGGAGTCTCTAAATGGTGATGGAGACCTTGATCGCCATGTAGGGGAGTGTCTCCTCTAGTGGCTAGCTTGCAGCGATGGTGACCTACGTCGTCCTGCACCCACATCTTCTTGTTCATCTTCGTCGTCCCGGAGTTGGTGTCGGCCAAGATTGGTCTGCTGTCTTCTCGCGTGGGCGTCTTCAAATATCTGCTGCCTTTCTTGACAATAGCGCACCACATGTCCCAGTCGTCCGCAGTGGAAACATTCTGGTTGGTTCTCCTGGGTCCTCCAGATGTCAGTCTTCCTTGGTGCCCAAGCAGGTTCCTTATGCGGCATTGTAGGAACGTAACTTCACCTGAGTGTCGACTTTTTCATCGTTTTAAAGGGAAATGAAGGACAAGAGATTGGCTTCAATGTTTGTTCCACTTCCTCCCTTATGACCTCTTGAAGTGTCTTCCCGTGCAATCCAATCCAAGTGCCTTCTTAATCTCTCTCTCTCTCTCTCTCTCTCTCTCTCTCTCTCTCTCTCTCTCTCTCTCTCTCATGAAGAACACTTTTGAAATCAGTTCCTTCCTCCATCACAGACATCGGTATGACATATGGAAGCCGTTCAAACTTCTTGCATGTAATTCTTTTTGGATGCATTGTCTCGATGTACTGGCACCATTTTATGAAGTTGTCTGCTCTTGAAACCACCTTCAGGAGTAGGGCTTGATACATGTCCTCAGCAACACCCTTCATGAGATGTGCAACCTTATCTTCCTCCTCCATTCTGGGATCCACTATTTTACACAGCTCCAAGATGTCTTGAATGTAGGATGCTATAGTTTCTCCTGTGCCCTGCACTTTAGATTATCTTCAACCTTGCACTCCTGTCGTTGTGTGTCACCGAAATGCTTGCGGAGTTCCGCCTGGAATACTTCCCAGCTTGAGAACTTCTCCTTGTTGTTCTCATACCATTGCTTGGCAGTGCCTTCCAAGTAGCAGAATATGTTAGCCAAACACACGGTGTCATCTCATTTGTTAAATTTGGCTATACACTCATATACCTTCAGCCACTTGTTTGGATCTTGGCCATTGTCACCAGAGAACCTGGAATGATGTCTCATGTGGTGGCACACAGTTGCTGTCATTGTAACGTCCTCTTCTTCTTCTGTCTTTGATAGATTGCGATCTTTTGAATATGGCTCGAACTCGGGTTTCTCGCCACGTAAACAGTGACTCTGTCGTGGCCTCTTGGAAGCCACTGTGTCATTGATAATGTGCACTATCACAAGTTCCAATACCCGGTGCCTCCACCACAATAATGTCACATAGATGAAGGTGTAATTAGATGAATGACGAACACTAACGAAGGTTTATTCAGCACTTGCACATACAAGAGCGCGGAGCGAACTGTCTCCGGCCAGAACACATACAGTATATATACAGCTACAGAACATTCCAGTACAATGATTCTTGACATTTGTGGATACTTCTAGAATGTACTCAAACCGAATATAGAAATTAAAATTATACAGTCCAGGTGAGTTTTGAACTCGCAACCCTTCATGCAACAGTTTAGTATCATAACCACTACACTACGGTGCTACTTGGCTTCTTCTGCGACAATATTTAAATAAATCCTAAACTATCATTAAAAGACTAACACACAAAATATTGGTGTCGCACAGTAATAGCACTTTGATTAATAAGTGAAATAGCTAATTTAAGCTTATTTTGAATAAAGCTCAGGGTCCATTAAATAGAAACAATATCTCAAAGTTAATGTTGTAATACACTTAATAAAGTTAATACAGGATGCCCAATACTTTCAGTCAAAAATTATGTAAATAGTGGGTTTTAATTAGGTCTTACACCCTAGAAATACTTAAGTATTTGAAAACAACTAATACAGTACTATAGTAATATAGTAATACAGTACTAAACTAGTACTAATATTTCGAATCTGAAAATTTAACATTATGTATGTATTTAATTCTCTATTTTATAAAGACTTTTGATATTACTCTAAATGCCACTATAAGGACTAGAGTGTCTTAGGTGCAAATGGACTGGATTACTGAATCCTAAACATCTCAATGGGCACGAAGAACAGCAAAGTTGTTCAATCCCTTCTGTCCCATTGTTGATCGAAGATATGACTTCAGACGTCTAAGGGCGCTAAATGGCTGTTCTACTGTTGCTATCATGATTGGAACTATTTGGAGAAGCTTAACGCACTTCACTACTTCACATAACATTTCTCCAACTGCAGGCACTTGTGTAATGTACTTTCTTATATCACGCATGTTTTTTAAGACCATTTGCTTTTTATTAGCAATATCAGCTAACATATTCAAGTGTAAGCACAGTCTCTCAATGTCTAGGTCATTTTTGAAAATCTCAGTTGATTTTTTCCAAATTTGTTTCACTGCACGTCATATATCTTGGCGGCCGAGTTTAGGTTCGTTCTGCGCATTTGACGTCACAAATCACAGTCAGCCAATGAACAGAGAACGACGTTGCCAGATCTCGACTGCAGTGCAGAGCACGGACGAGTGTCTTCAATTTTAGAAACGTTCAGTCATAAATGAAGTAATTGAACAAAAGCAATGTCTTGATAGCAGACTTTCTTTTATAGAAAGTTTGGAAAAAGCATTCTTTACACCAATTGCTTCATATTCTATTAATTAATTAAACCAAACAAACAATAAGCCTCCTAATTCAGGCGATAGCAAGGAAAGGTGTTTGTATCAGTCTCACGAACCGCTTTTTCGCAATAAAGAACAGCGGTAATTGTTTATTTCCTATTGTACTTCGACACAACGTGAGTAATTCATAGTCATCCCAACAGTGTTTGTCGGTATTTTGCAAACGTTTAGAGTGCTCCAGGAGATGCCAGAAATGAGTAGCTGCGTTGGCATAATGGTTAAGGTGTTGGGCTGCTAATCGGAAGATTCTGAGTTCAAGGCTTGTTGCATGCTAAATATTTTATTTATTTAAAAACAATAGCGAAGTGTCTTACTTAATGAATTTTATTCGTTTGAAAGTAACGTTTTGAAATTTCCTGTGCTTCATTATAATCATAATAAGTTTTCAGTTTTTGTAATTTTCTCCTCCAATATTTCTTTTCACAGCAATTAAAAACAACGAAAAGGCACACATACAATATTCATGTTATCCGTTTTGTTTGTATATCGCCTCTTCCGCAGTCGCTGTTTTACTATTCATATTGAGATATATTCTTTTGCGGCAGTATTAAAAGTATTATTTAGAGCAGAATTTCGGCTCGTACGTTGCCGAGCTATTTGATTGTCTGACGGAATTCTTTGCTTCGCTGCTTTGGCAACATCATATTCAATGGTTTCGTCGACTGATCTATGTTTTGGCAAGTATTTGCTGTCCGTTGTGACAAAAACAAAATGTTTGCGCACTGTGCCTCACTGGCAATATATTTTAGTTTTATGTTTTATTACGTCCAAAATTCAGTTTTGTGTACTTCGCCAACTTCGTTTTAATCAGAACGTTTTAGAAAAAAGCGAAATGACTCTGGTATAAAGAAAGTTTTGTTACAGTTGCTAAAGATAGAATATTTCCCAATATATAAACACTGTTTATGTTATAAAGGGTGTTCATTTTATGGGGACATTGAAATCTCTTGAAAACGACACACAGAGCCAAAAGAAATCCTAATGAAAATTAGTTCCTCCCGTAAGGGGACATCCAATTATAACAAATTTGACTACAAATTCGTCGAATTTGGTATCATTGGATGTCCTCCTCTGAGACAAAAAAATTTAGTTATAAATTTGTTTGATCCGATGTGTAGATTTGCGGATATTTCAATGTCTCCAATTAAAATGAACACTCTGTATAGTTGGAACCATAAACGACTGCGGTCGATTTAAGGCTCGTTCTACGCACCTGACGTCACGCATCCGCTGACAGCCAATGAGTGTTCAGTAGTTTTCTGAACGGTCTGCTGGGAATGTCTTGGCGAGTGCGAGTGTTAAATGTGATTGTAGTTATTCTTTGGTGAATTTTTATCGCATTTGTTGCAAGTTGTCATGGCTGATAATGGTGGTAAGCGACAAACTCTCCATAAACAGGCGAGGGACATAATTTACCGGATTCACGCTTTTTTCAAGCGCGAAGCAGAAAACGGTGGACCTATCACGGATGTCGCCAGATCTCAGGAACGCACTGCAGAAGCGACAGGCGTTAGCTTGAGAACCGTTCAGCGGATTGCCAATGAAGGAAAGTTATCTACGGAGACCTGTGGAAGCCCACTTTTCAGATCGCCAGGGAAATATCGCACTCGTGAGAGGACTGTAACTAATTTAGATAATTTCGACAAAGATGTTCTAAGACGAGAAGTGCTCAACATGTACAACACAGGCGAATTTCCTACTGTAAAAAAAATCACTGTGAAAATGCGTGAAACCATAAATTTTAAAGGTAGCATGACTTCAATGAATAGAATACTTAAAAACATTGGATTCAAATATGTACATACAAATGACGGAAGAAAGTTTTTAATGGAACGTAGTGATATCGCTGCTTCAAGGGCACAGTTTTTAAGACGTATTATTGAAGTAAGAAAATCCGGGAATAAGAACATTTTTTTCTTGGACGAAACATGGGTGAACCAAAATCACACAAGGAAAGCGTGTTGGAAAATGAGTGATGGTTCGGGTGGGTTTAAAGTACCAGTTGGTAAAGGTGGACGAATAATTGTGCTTCACGCTGGTTCTGCTTCTGGATTCATTCCAGAAAGCAAATTAGTGTTCCGGGCAAAAAAGAGAAATTCAGGGGATTATCATTCCGAAATGAACTCTGAGACATTTAAATTGTGGTTTAGGAATCAGTTTCTCCCTTACTTGCCTGCAAACTCGGTGATTGTAATGGACAATGCGAGTTATCACTCTGTTGTTGTTGACAAGACACCCACAACAAGACAAAAAAAGCCGATATCATGTTATGGCTTGCAAGTAAAAATATTCCACATACTGCCAACCAAACTCGTGCTGAAATGTTGAATCTTGTAGTGCTTCATAAGCCTCGCACAAAAGTTTATGAAATCGATTGTTTCGCACAGGAACATGGACACACAGTTTTGCGTTTGCCACCGTACCATTGCCAATACAATCCGATAGAGTTAATTTGGGCACAAGTGAAAGGGTATGTCGCAGAACGAAACGTGACATTTAAAATTGCCGATACAGAAAGGCTACTGCACGAAGCACTTGACAGAATTACTTCTTCAGCATGGGCTGAATGTGTTCGGCATGCACAAAGGCTACAGGAGGAGGACATGGACAGGGAAATTGTAATTGACAATCTGCTTGAACCCATCATCATAACTCTAAGACCTGATGATTCGGACTGCGACACTGACTACAGCGATGCAGAAGACTATCGCAGCGATTGACAACAATGAAGGGTAAGGCACATACACAATAATACTCATGTTCTCTTTCTTGTTTTTGTTCCACAGTTGCAATTTTACCAGTGGTATTGAAATATATTCCTCTTCTGCAACTGTAATAAGCGTCTTATTTAGACCAGACGCGTTTTTCTCTTTTGAAGCATCTTCATTGGACAGCATTTTGTCTCCTCCATTGCCAAGTCACCTTTCGTAGTTTTGTGCTGAGGTAACACAATATTCAACGTTTGTGTCGGCCGATCAGTGTTTTAGCAAATAAATGCTCTTTGTGTGTGCCACACACAAAAATTATATTTGACATAGCTCAGAGCACTGATACACAGTATATTCAAGTCCTAATGTTTTTGTAAGTCCACAGTTTTGTTTAACGTATTTTGTGTACTTCCTTTTGATTGATTGAAGTGCTTTGAAATAAAGTCAAACGCGCCCGGTGTAAATAAAACTTTTATTACAGTCGCGAAAGACGGAATATTTCTCAATATTACATACGACACCAATCTGGTACTTAAATTAAATGAGATGTTGTTATACAGTAAATTTTATATGAAATTTAGGTACCTTGTCCACATTTCATTCTCAACATTGTGGTAACTACAATCGAACATACGGAAAGTATACGCTATGAACTTTACCTCTGCAAACTCTTCAAAATTTTGTTGCAATGGTTTACTACATTTAATGCCGCAATATAACTGCGTTGAAAATCGAAACAAAATTAAGTCATTTATGGGGGGAAGGTATCAGTCAAGAAGATGTGTCAAAATCAAATTTTTGGGCCAAATAGTTTTTGTGAAATCGAATGATAAGTGTGTCAAAGCAGTCGGAACACTATGTGTCTGCACAGGCGAGCAGTGCAGTGGTTACAAAATCGCGCAAGGCGTGGAATGCGGGGAGCACGTCTCTGTAGCAGCGAAAGGGTTAATGCGGCCGTGGTGGCTTTACTTCATAAACTGCGCGCTCCCCCCTAAACGTAAGTTTGAGAACTACACTGCTACGGCGCTGCTTCTCTTGACGCGTACAACTGGCAACGCTGCAATCTCCCGCGTCTGGGCGGGCATGCGCGAGCCGCCAAGATAAATGAATTGAACTAAAGCAAGCGCTCTTGGTCAACTGCAATGACCTGTGTGAGTCCAGTTGAAGCAAACCGCTCAGTAATGCAAGATTGCACCATTCACCATATTCAACTCATTTGGCAACCACTGTCTTTTACCTATTTCTACATGTTAAAAAGTTTGATGTTGGAATATATTTAGAGTACAATGAAAATGACGGCAGCCATTGATGGATATTATGTAAACTATTTAGAATCACTGTGTGCTGTATGGAAAACTGGGCAAAGTGCTTCAACTCAAAAGTCAACTATGTTTAAAAAAAAGTACATTTCCTACATCTACATGGATACTCTGCAAATCACATTTAAGTGCCTGGCAGAGGGTTCATCGAACTGAAAGAAGTTTCCACTGCCAGCCCAAGTACTTTTCGCTTTGCCGTTGTAGATCTTGTCTGTGACCATTAAAAATGGAATGATCTGGACCGATTTTCAATCACATGAGATGTTCTGTTCCTTTTGTAGGCTTTGACAAATGGATTTTAAAAGAAGAAAAAGTAAATATAGATTTTAATTAGTGTCCAAGATTTCTCTACTGTAACTCTGAATGTTGACCTTTTCCTATATATACCTTTGTTGCTACCTACCTCTACCTGTTCAACCACAGAATTTAATTTTCACTTTTCCGTCGGCATTTTTCTCTTCTTAGATGGGTCCTTTGTATGGCGATTCTCTCTTTTTGTTTCTACTAATTTTTGTGTCTTTTATTCTTTTTGTAGTAATTTTATGCTGCTCAACAGTTGTCATTAAATGCTAGTGTTGGACTCATCAACTTTCTTAATCCCTGAAACTGCTTATCATCTTAAGAATTTTAATCAGATCTTTTACTGTGTGTTGTTTGGATTCAACCTTCTTTTCCTTTTTTTCCCCCCTTTGACCTCAAATAAGAATAATTTGTAGAATTTAAGTTTGAACATTATTTGTAATGCAACTTGTGTTCTCATACATAATTATTTCTGATCTCCTATGAAATGAACAAACATTTTATTATTGTCCTGGAGAAAGAAAAGTACATGCCATAGCACATTCTTAGTGAGTCTGTGTCTATCAACTAGAATAACATGTTTTTATGTGTGTATGAAAGGACTGTTTATGGTGTGACACAATCGCATCACACAGAATATAAACAAGTTTTCTGTTGTAAGTATTTCTCATGAAATAAAAATAAAATTCCTCTTCAGGGTAAAACTGCAGACTTTCTATATTGATATGTTGAGTGTTTAAAATGTCTCAAATTTCTGCCCTTGTGTATTTCAGGATGACTTCCGCAATCTTTTCACAGCCAATGAAAAACTGAAGCAAGAATACAGAAATCTGCAAGAAGAGCATCGTTCTTTGCGATCTGACAGTGGCAGCATTAAATTACGGGCAACAGAAATGCAGGGTGAATTGGCTGTGCTAGAAGTGGAGCTAGCAAAAATGACTCATAAGTGTGAGGTAAGTGATATGAATTCTCCCATATTGTAAAAATTAAGGTATCAATAACTCATATCTTTTTTCCCAAATAGAACTAATCAGTTGTTAAGCATAGCTGCATAATTTTATCGTTCAGTTACCGAAGCCTCTGTGTGATGGCACAGTGCTGTCTCTGTTTGGTGAAAATCACCTACCAAGCAAATCATATACAGCATGTGAACTGATTTTGGGAACTGTGATGAGAAAATGAACCCAAAAATAAAATAAACTATTTTTTTCTGACCTCTATGTTACATTTTGTTCCGTCCATAAGAATAGAAAACAATGTGTAATAAGTATGTGGGTTGTGACTGTTAGCCGGCCGCGGTGGTCTAGCGGTTCTAGGCGCTCAGTCCGGAGCCGGGCGACTGCTACGGTCGCAGGTTCGAATCCTGCCTCGGGCATGGATGTGTGTGATGTCCTTAGGTTAGTTAGGTTTAAGTAGTTCTAAGTTCTAGGGGACTGATGACCACAGATGTTAAGTCCCATAGTGCTCAGAGCCATTTGAACCATTTTTTGACTGTTATCTTGGAAAAGACATCTTCATTAACCATATCATTTTCACTTTCCTACATTATTGAGTGTCTATTCTTAAAATGCCCTAATGTTAGTAACAGCCAAGAAATAAGTAGTCATCAGTGCTGCCAGAATGATATGTTATCTGTGTAAACAACTCTTATACCTATGTCTGTGTTTAAAAGAGTGGAGTAACGACTGCTCTTGTGCACAAACATTATTCCAGAGACAGTTATGTTGGTACATTGTAATACGGCAGTGGTACTCATTACGTTTCAACATCGTCACCCCTAGGTTTCAATCTGTCCCCTTCCCCTCACCCCTCACCCCTTCCCCATCTGCATCAAGTCCACACAGCCACTTTATGAGGCACAGTGCTGTGTCTGTTTGTTGCAAATCACCTACCAAGGAGATCATTCTTCACTGATCTAAAGTGGTGTGGATGCAAAGTCTGGGATCCAAATTAAGGAGTGTAGTACCTCCCAAATGATATACTAAAATAATTTGTGTGCGCGCTATTGGCTGAAGATTATCACACGTTTGTGTGAGTGACATGATGCTTATTGATAAAAATGGAGTGGGTGGTGGAGAATAGTTTTCCCCACAGTTAATTAGGCTGACACTGGTGTTTAAGCTGTGTTTGTTGAACAGCAATTTCCTTATTTTCAATGAGGTGTTCTGTGTGTTACCTTGCTGGCAATCACAAGGTGACCAGAAAAAAATACCCTTCCAAAAACTGATTGGAAAGCCATAAATCTCTTTCTGGAGGGGCAATTTACTGAATATACATGACTGAAAATGTATATATATTTCACCACTACACAGTTACGACAGAGAGAAAATTATCTATTTGTTTTATTTTAATTGATTACACAAGAAGTTGCCACAAGTATTAACTATGTATAATTTTCTGCCAGTAGAGTCGCCCCCCACCCCCCTTTTTTTTTTTAAAAAAAAAGTACTGTTTGCTTTATCAAATTATGAGAACTTATTGACTTTCGTTTGGACTTGCTGAATAAATCATTGTGTGTGCAGTAATGACTTTTATATATCCTGCTGTTCATTATGCCTTATAATAGTTGTAAGGGTGTTAGCACTTTCTTCTATGCAACCCAGTGTGAAAGCATTCCACAGTTTGCTACTATAGTTTCATATAAGACTGTCTGTTTATATACTTGTTAACATTTATCAGCTAGCTCAATGAGCATCCTCTACTGACAAAATGTAATATTGTCATCAGATCATTGTCATTATCAGTGGCATTAATAATTCTCTTATTTTTTACTTTTCAGTTGTTACAACAAATGAATGCCAGTTTGGAAGATGATCGCCGTGCTCTCATGGAAAATGTTTCTCATATGTTTAGTCAGTATCATGAACTTTTAACGCTTTCTCTTGAAGATAAGGAACACTATCATCAAGAGGAAAAGATATTCACGTTGGTATTACAACAGTTTTTTGCCATGTTATTGTCCATGTTTGTTTTAGTTCATACAAATTTGTTAAAAGTGAAATGAGATTTATTTTAAAATTTTTATATTAATTATGTCAATTTTGAATGATAGATTTTCACCAAGAAAGAAAAAAAAACTTACTGTATGGTTGACAGCTATATTTAGGAAAAAAGTTATAGTGGCATAAAGGCTAGCCAGTACTTTTAAGAGGCACAGTTCTTGTACTACCAATGGAAACACTTCAAGTAGAAAGTAATATTGCTTGCGTACAGAACTGTCAGCAATCTTAACCCGCACATTGACCTACCATCCCCCTTTCCAAGCATCCTGAACCAATCTCTGCTGGCCAGACTTCCTGTCTGTTTGTAATTGTAACATGGTTGTCAACTGTATTTTCCAACATCAACACGTGTAATCTAAGAGTCAATAGTTCCTTCTTCAGAAGTAGTGAGATTAAATGCAGTAATGGAAACTGTTCTTTGATTTCATTGCCCTGTATTTGATGATGATCTTTCCTCACTCATGGGTCTGATTGTTTTGCTTGACACTTTTGCCTATTCTCCTGATCTCCTTAAGGTAGAGAGAGTAGTGCAGTAGCTGTGCTAACTGCCTTATTAGTGGATTTGCCTCTCACAGTGTCTTAAACCATATGGAAACTCTTTCCTAGTGATCCAGTACACTCCTCATAGGTTGCTGCTGCTACCATTACCACTATCATTTTTACTACTGTTTTTTTTTTTTTAATTTTATTTTTTTACCTCAGCTCACATATTACCGTATGCCTTTCATGTATGTTTGTGGGTTTATTTTCGCTGTTGCCTCTAAACTTACTCTGATGTGAATGATAGTTTGCTGATGTTCAGCACCATTATCAGGCAGGTAACACCCCCGCCCTCATTGTCTTGTACATAACCATTAAATCTGTGGATGTTTGGCTAGGTGGACTTGAAAAATGCTTGAGACATGTCTCTAAGACCTCTACCTGAAAAGAAATTTACATTAAATGAGCAATAAAACTGTATTATCAGGTAGTGCTGAATTTGGTTACACAGAATGAATAAGAAAGTATTAATTATGATACTGGTCTTTATTTTACCTTCATACAAAATGAAACATCTAAATTATGTTATAATTTTCCTGAGACTGAATTTTAAAAATCTCTTTAATTTTATCGAGTCCATACCAGAAATTTTGCTCACAACACACCATACTGTAGAAAATTCTTTTGGATGCATGGGTTGTTGACACTCTTCTCCAAGTGAAGACACATTTGTTGCCCTAGTTCTTGACTAAAATTCTTCTTTTATTAGATCTGTCCTTGTAGTTGCAGTGAACATAAGCATGAGCCATCTATTGCTTCTACGAGGGCTATCCACAAAGTACATTACGTTTTGGAATTAAAAATAAATAAAGTATTGGAAATTTTTTTTATTATATACAGATGAAAGCCACACTTAAATACTACTTTTCTACATAGTTGCCATTTAAATTAAGGCACTTACAGCGATGGATGAGCTTGGAAATTCCTTCGTCGTAAAATTCGGCCACCTGTGCCTTCAACCACGTGGTTACCTCTTCTTGAAGCTGTGCGTCGTCATCAAAGCGCTGCATAGCCAACCACTTCTTCATTGCTGGGAATAAGTGGAAGTCACTCGGTGCCAGGTCGGGACTGTACGGCGGATGAGGAAACAACTCCCACTTAAAAGATTCGAGAACTTCGCGAGTGGCATTTGCCGTGTGGACCCGGGCGTTGTCGTGAGTCAGCAAGATCTTTGAGCCCAACTTTCCCCTGCGCTTGTTTTGTATTGCTCTTCTGAGGTTGTGCAGAGTTTGGCAATACCTTTGAGAGTTTATTGTAGTGCCTCTTTCCAGGAAATCCACAAAAATCACACCTTTTCTGTCCCAAAAGACAGTTGCCATCACCTTCCTTGCCGACATTGTCTGCATGCATTTCTTGGGTTTTTGGGGGGAATTTGTGCGCCCCCACTGCATTGACTGCAATTTTGTCTCACATTTCACATACTTAACCTATGTTTCGTCACCAGTAATGATGCGATCGAGTAATGAGTCGCCATCTTTCTCGTAAGCGTCCAAAAACGTTAACGCTGCAGCCATTCGCTGATTTTTGTGAATCTCTGTCAAGATTTTTGGTATCTATTTTGCACAAAACTTGTGGTAACCAAGCTTTTCGGTAATGATTTCGTGCAACAAACTTCATGAAATTTGTGGAAAACTCATAGAGAGTTCCGTTATTGTGAAATTACGGTTTTCACGGGCCGCGGCATCGACTTTTTCGACAAGTTCAGCAGTCACTATGCTGGGTCTTCCACTTCGCTCTTCGTCGTGAACGTTAGTTCGGCCATTTTTAAATTTTATGACCCATTGACGCACTCCACCTTGTGATTATGTTGTCCCCATACACTTCACAAAGCTGCCGATAGATTTCTATCGGTGTACAGTTTTTTGCAATCAGAAACCTTATTGCAGCACGCACTTCACACTTCGCGGCATTTCCAATTAATGCTGACATTTCAAACTGTCACAGTAACTCAACAGAGTACAGCACGAACGTCTCACTAGCAAGGCAGGATGCCGACTGAGCGGCGGAATGCCATGACACCAAGATGGCCGCGCTAGCCCTGCCCCTAACGGATACAAACGAAAACTTAATGTAATTTGTGGATAGCCCTCGTACATCCATTAGTTTGTTTATAGGACAAAGTACATCAATTTGACTGCCTTCTGCAAATGATCAAAGGATTTAGTTTTATTGTAGAATAAAGCTTATATTCAGCTTCCTTTTTAGGTCCTTCATCTACTGTGGCACTGTGGTGCAGAGAACTTAGCAATATAACTCTTTTGTCCTATTAGGCCCCATCACTTACAATTGTCAAATTGTTTTTGAAACCAGATGATGATGATAAAGCTTCTCTGTACTTGACAGTCTTCATTTATGATGGAAATTCCTTTTTGTTTTGTGCCAAAGATTTCACTGCTGTAATCTTATCCTGCAGTAGTTCTTCGACTGAATATTTGGAAGGAAAAAATCTTTACTGTAGTGGATACAACACTGATTTTATGGCATATGCAAAACCCAAAATATTTTTATTCTACTTTTCTGTGGTTTGCTGGGAATATACAAAACAAATAACTTTTGAAGTTAAAGTTTCATTGGGGTGCATCCTTAGATGACAGATTTCAATGAAAAGTTCAGAAACGTAGTGAAATGGTGCAATGTTTTTACTCTTGCCCTTTGCCTCTCTGGTCCATTCGTCATAAAATCTCAGGGTCCTTCATACATTTTCAAATCTGTTAACTGAAAATGTGGTCAAATGAATGGAGTTGGCAAGGCTATCATGAAATAGCTCTCCGATAGCACATACTAGCTTCTGGCAACATAATCATAATCAAGAGTCGAAGAAATGCACCCATTTCCTCAGAGGTAACATTATGCCAATTTTTTTCCTTGATACTAGCAATGCACATACCTTCTGAATTAATACAGTGCTCAATCTCTTGTAACATTCTTTGTGGTATAAAATAATCGTATCCAAAATGGAGAGAGTTACACTATCTCTCACTGGACGAAGTAGGTGGAATTTTCATGATATCGTATTCTTAAATTCCGCTCAATGGTGGTAGTGTTTTACTCCACCAACTTCCATCATGCCCAATAAGGAAATAAGCACTTCTGTAGTTGTATTATATAATTTTCACTGGTTTCTTCACTTGCCACATCTAAAGCCATACGTTTATCATACTACAGACCATTAATGTCTGAATTCTGCTAGCTTGCTGATCAGAGAGAGCTACATCTCCAAGCTCTTCAGAAATAGTTGATTCAAAATTTCATCCTTGTGCTGACTCTAGATGACAATCTTTTATCTCTTATGGGTGATTAGTATCTATACTGTAAGCAGGAGAAAAGAATCTTATATGATTATTCTGGCTATGAAATCAAACTAATGCAGTCTGAAAGTATTTTGTCATAGAAAAACACATTTACCTTCAAAATAAGACTTGGATGTATGTGTCATAATAATTTTGGCATATCAGCGAAGAATATAACTGTGCTGCTTTGCTAATTGTTGTTAGTAATCTTGGCAACAGAATGCACCATTCCAGTCATTGATAAATAAGCTATTGGAAAGACTCTGCCATACCTTACACTTGTGGGATCAGAAAATTATTAAAATAAAATAATTAATTTAATTTGTACCAAAATAAGGCTTTTCCCAAAGAAAGTCAATTGTATTTCCAAGGTTTACACAGAATACAAACTAAAATAAACTTTTTAAGACAGTTTATTGAGAAAAAGAGAAGATTTCTAGGCCCAAAAGACTCCTGTTATGCATCCAGTGGTAAATTTGTTAATGTCGTGTAATCGCTTGCCCTTTCCCTCTGTTATTGAACTTGGTGGAAGTTCTACATGTGTGTGTCAACCTGATAATAGTCTTCAGTAAATTCTGGTGATAATAACTATTTTATCTGCCTTAGGTAATATCAGAAATAATGTTGTTATATGTTAATCTTGCAGTTCTTTAGTTAATATTTAACTGAGATATTGATCTTCCAGTAGTTTATTCATAATACTTCATTGAGATATAGGTGACTGGTTCTGAATTAATATTGTTCTATCTTAAGATAAGTGTTATTTACTGCCCACAGTGATAAGTTCAACAACCTCTGCAGACAGAAAGAAAAACTGGAAGAAAAGATTATGGACCACTACCGGAAACTAGATAGCTGTTCCTCCAAGAAGTGTGTAACATTTCTTACCACAAGCAAATATAACTTATTAATTTTTGTGCATGCTATTTTTATTTACTTACGTCAAATCTCTTAAAGTAATGTTAGTTCCTTAGAGTCACCATGTTTCCTTTCTGAACCAAATTGCACTGCTGGCCATTAAAACAGCAGCACCAGGAAGGATAGCAAATAATGAAATTTTACTTACTGTGTGTATACTGTATAGCAGGAAGAACACACATTTAAACTTGTAGGTGATTTGGGAGTATACAGGATGTGAAATTTAGTACACAGAGCTGCTATCTCTGGTCCAACAGTGGCTCTAACACAGCTGGACATCAAGATGAAATGGGCTCAGATGACAGATATAGGTACCTCATTCCGTGCTACTTCATCTCTATGCTGGGGTTGATAAATCATTGTACCTGGTGAGTTGTGGCGTGGCAGTCTCACAGCAATCCATGGCAGAGATTTTCAAGGGGGTGAGAGGGCAGTCTGGTGAGTGTGCTTGTCAAGACAACAGTTGAACACTCTCTGTGTAATGTTAGGTAAGGACAGCAAAGGTGATGTGCAGTCTAGCTTCATCCCGTTATATGTCACGGAGACCTCAAAGTAGGGCCCTGGCTCCAAGCTAAACCAATTAGAAATGTAATGACTGCAGTCTTAAGTTACCAGCTATGTAAGCCCGAGTTGATTTTGTTCTGTATTCAGTGGCATCCCATACCGTCATGCCATGTCTTGAGAGCCCATATTACAATAGTGAATACAATCTGGCAGCACTGGTTCTCTTCAGAGCTTCCACATGTGTGTACGTCTATCATGATCTGTATGCATAACTGGGACTTGTCTGAAATCTTGATACAACGCTGCTCCTGCATGCAGTGTTGTTGCTTTTGAGTGTATCACTGTCTCACTGCAGCCCTCTCTGTTGCTGTGTCAAAGACAAAAACAACAGTGGTCACCATGGTGCTCCAGGTGTCACCACACTGCCCATGTGGAAACTTGTCCTGCTGTAAACAAGCCCATTTCCGGAGTCTAAGTACATGAGGTGGGTGTATGATCCTGCAGAGCTGAGCAAACAATTTGCCTGTCCTCTTGGACACTAGTCATGTGGTGCTTTGAGGTCCTGTGTGGTATTTAGTATGGTTCTCCTGAAACCATCAATTCCATATTTGCATGACAGATGAGAGATCATGACCAAAGCGAGCAGCAGTGTCACAAAATGATATACTGTAGTGTCACTTGTCAGCAATCCTACTGCTTCAGACAATCCCCTTCTTACGTGAAGCATAACATGGTCTTCTCACAAACAAACAACATTCAGATGTGATTTCTGTATAAGAAGCCTGCTGCAAAATTGTTCCTTATGTATGGAATGTAGATGACATTACTCCTATTTGCTTTGTGCAGTTGAGCTGAAATGCAAATCATTTACATATCCAAGCATACTAATTTGACATTTGTTGCATGCTGCCTTCATGATGTCACAGCTTTGATGGCCAGTAGTGTACATTGGTCATGCCTGTGTATGTGCATTAGTCTCTCTCTCTCTCTCTCTCTCTCTCTCTCTCTCTCTCTCTCTCTCTCTGTTATTATTTATCCTCTCTGTGATGGCTATCCTACTTAATGGCATAATTCTTATTTATCTGAATTCTCAGTGGCACATATGTACATTATGAATATCTTGTGAGAATCCAGTTGCATTTGTGTGTTACAATTCTTCTCAGATAATAGTTTGTAGAAGCTTTTATTATTATGAATCTTGGATGTTTTACTGCTGGAGTAAAGCAGAAATTATCAAAATAGCCGTATAACAAACCATTACTACCAAGATATTATGTTGGACATGTCTTTGATACTGCCAGGTTTTTAGCCTGTCTGCTTCATGTATAGCTGAAGATTAGTGCTATGCTCTTCTTGACCTAATTAGACTTCAACATACAAGTATTGTGAGGGATTAATAAATCATCTAAAAGACTGCCAAAAGCATTCTCTCTTGAGCTTTATTGTATTATTTCTTTCTTTGTAGCCCTAGAAAAATAGAACTCTTTCTAGATAGTAACTGCTTTTTGCAAATTATTAGGAAGGGTTTCCTATTTAATATTATTAATAAATTAAATTAATAAATATTTAATTATAGTGTGAGCTGTTGTTTCTGCAAGATATGCATTCAGTAAAAAATAGTGTACTTATATTATTACATTTCTGTACGCAGTTGGTCTTTCACAGTTCAGTTATAAAGAAATCTTTGCAGAAAGAAGTGCCTGTACAATGTTTAAATTCTCATACATTTTTTCCCATTGAATGTTTTGCAGAATATTGGATAGATTATAGCAGAGGCAAGAATGATTATCACTCTTCTGACGAATTTGTTTTTCTAATTCTCACTGTTCACTCGTTTTCTTATAAAGAAAATCATACATTTCCTGCTAGTATATCATTCTGAGATCTCAAACAAAAAATGTCTTTGTTATGAGTTAAATAAGATATGTTTAATGAAGATAACAAATTTGTTGGTGTTACAGGAAAGGTTTTGGGGCAACATTAGTAAAACGAGTCAAGAAAGCAGGATCTGATTTAATCAGTAAAGTCCCACGGGTATGTCTTTCTTTGTGTACTTTGTAAATTTATCATTGATTATAATTTTATAATCTTAAAGTAAGTAGGTAATGTTTCTAGACAACATTTCAAACTAGAAGGAGTGAAGAAGCGCAGTAATGCCTGTCGTACCTCCCCAGAACTCACTAATTGACTAACAGTGGTTGTCACAGTTTATTCGTACTAAGAACAGTCTATTTATGTCCAAACATGTGAAACCAAAAGGAAAAAAAACTGTGACACACTTAGAAGCCTTATCCAGTTGCTCCTTTGCATTATTCCTCCTTCTTAGGGATTGAATATACATAATGCGCTATGGGGATCATAGGTGATACCATCATGTTGGTCGATGGTAGCCATGCAGAAATTGAAAATATCCATCGAAAACTCAACCAACAGCACCCTAAAATTAAATTCACAGTGGAAATTGAGAAAGACACTATCATTAACTATCTATCTCTCACAATTGACAAAGATAATAATTGCCACACATTTGGTACCTATAGAACTAATAACACTTCTGGCATTATTATAAATAGCAATTCCTGTCTTCCAGTGGCTCATAAACTAGTGTTTTTCTATTCAGTGATTAACAGGTTAAATAACCTACCATTAGAAAAGCCAGCAATTCGAAGAGACCTTAACACACTTTGTTATATAGCCTATACAAATGATTTTGACCTCAACATAATCACACAATTATACTACAAATGTAAAACACGAAAACAGAACATAATACATAGTGAATCTTCAACAGAATTAATGTACTTTTAAGATAAGGTAAGATTAGATTCGATTTACTTTCATTCCAATTGATCTGTGGTGAGGAGGTCCTCCAGGATGTAGAAAATGTCAGAAAAACAATACATGACAAATATTTACAACTCAAACAAATAAGCTAATGTACCATTCCACAGGTCCCAAGTGGAATGATTGTCATTTTTTAATGAACACTATATGAAAGAATCATTTTACAAATACTAATGCACTGAATTAAAAAAAAAAAGTTTTATTTATTTATTTATAAGGTAATAAATGTGTAATACAACTACTATAATACTTATTTACAATGAACACATTACTGCACTGAAATTGTGCAGAAGTTATTTTGTACTTATATGTATACACACACAAATCAGTTGGTTCTACTGAGAAATTCATCAATGGAGTAGAAGGAGTTGGCCACCAATAAATCCTTTAGGTTTCTCTTAAACTGAATTTCATTGGTTGTTAAGCTTTTTATGGCTGCTGGCAAGTTATTGAAAATCTATGTTCCTGAATAATGCACACCTTTTTGTACAAGACTTAGTGACTTTAAATCCTTGTGAAGATTATTCTTATTTCTAGTATTGATTCCATGAATTGAGCTGTTGGTTTGAAAAAGTGATATATTTTTAATCACAAATTTCATTAAAGTATAAATATATTGGGAAGCAGTAGTTAGTATCCCTAGTTCCCTAAACAGGCTTCTACAGGATGTTCTTCAGTTCACACCACATATAACTCTTACTGCACGTTTTTGTGCCCGGAAAACTTCATCTTGCCTTGATGAATTACCCCAAAAAATAATCCCATATGACATAATGGAATGAAAGTAATCATAGTATGCCAGCTTTTTCATTTTTATATCCCTTATGTCTGACCCAATTTGCATTGCAAATAGAGACTTGTTAAGACACTTCAGCAGTTATGTGGTGTGCTTTTCCCAGTTGAATTTATTATCAAGTTGTAATCCCAAGAATTTAACACTGTCCACTTCTACTATCTGCTTGTCATCATATGTTAGGCATATACTCATGGGACACCCCTTACAAGTTCTGAACTGCATGTAGTGTGTTTTTTCAAAATTTAGTGAAAAGGAATTGGCTAGGAACTAGTGATTAATGTCCACAAATATTTTATTAGCTGATCTTTCTAAGACTACGCTTGATTTGGTATTTATTGCAATGTTTGTATCATCGGCAAACAAAACAAACTTGGCATCTGGTAAAGTTACTGATGAAAGGTCATTGATATACACAAGGAAAAGTAAGGGCCCTAAAATGGAACCTTGTGGGACCCCACATGTAATTAGTTCCCAGTTGGATGATGCCTGATAGCTTGATACATGTCCCTTTCCTAAAAACACGTTCTGTTTCCTGCCAGAGATATAAGATTTGAACCAATTTGCAGCATTTCCTGTTACACTATAATATTCTATACTTAAAAGGATATTGTGATTTACACAGTCAAATGCCTTTGACAGATCACAAAATATACCAGTTGCCCGCAGTTTTTTATCTAATGAATTAAGCACATTTTCACTGTAAGTGTATATAGCCTTCTCAATATCAGAACCCTTTAGAAATGTGAACTGTAAGTTTGACAGTATGTTATTTGAGATAAGATGGTTATAAAGCCGATATGATAAGCCGAATTTTTGAGAATGCTGGCAAAAGTGAAATTGTACGGAATTTTGATGCTATTTCTTTATCTCCCTTCTTAAACAGTGGCTTAACTTCAGCATATTTTAACCATTCAGGAATTATTCCACTGATGAACGACTGGTTACACATAGCTTAATATGTTACTAAACTCAGAATCGCACTCTTTAATTAGCTTTGTTGATATTTCATCATACCCACTAGATGTTTTTGATTTTAATGATTTTATGATGGACATTATTTCTGCTGGGGTAGCGAGGGTCAAATTCATATTATGGAAATTACTTGAAATGTCTTGTCTGAGGTATTCCATAGCAGCATCTACAGAACCTGACAACTCCATCTTTTCAGTAACACTTATGAAATGTTTGTTAAAAAGTTCTGCAACACTATACACATCTGTCACCAATGTATCATTTACTCTTAATGCTATTTGTCCCTCTTCATGTCTGGTTCTACCGGTCTCCTCCTTCACTATATCCCATATTGTCTTTATTTTGTTATCTGATATGACTATCTTTTCTTTGTAATATATTTGCTTTGATGTCCGTATTACAGTCTTTAATATTTTGCAGTATTTCTTGTAATGTGCTATAGCATCAACATCGGAACTGTTTCGGATTGACAGATCCAGTTTTCTTTTTGTTTTACAAGATACCCCTATTCCTTGAGTAAGCCATGGCTTCTTTGTAGACTTTGCTCTAACCTTGTTAAGTTTTTGGGGTAAACAGTGTTCGAATAAGGTAAGCACTTTATTAGCAAAAGTTTTATATTTTTCATTCATGCCATGAGCACTGTAAACATCAGTCCAGTGAATGTTTCTGAGGAGTGTCTTAAAATAATCAATTTTTGGCTTATTGATTATCCTCTTGAGCTCAGATTTAACAGATTTTATACTATTCAGTGTTAATATTTAACAGAAGAAACTGCATGTCATGATCTGAGAGGCCATTGACTATTGGTTTTGTAATATAATGTTGTTCATTGGACTTTTCTATAAAGATATTATCAATGGCTGTTTATGAGCAATTGGCTACCCTAGTGGGGAACTTTACAGTGGGAATTCTACATCCATCTACATCCACATCCATACTCCGCAAGCCACCTGACGGTGTGTGGCAGAGGGTACTTTGAGTACCTCTTTTGGTTCTCCCTTCTATTCCAGTCTCTTACTGTTCGTGGAAAGAAAGATTGGCGGTATGCCTCTGTGTGGGCTCTAATCTCTCTGATTTTATCCTCATGGTCTCTTCACAAGATATACATAGGAGGGAGCAATATAATGCTTGATTCCTCGGTGAAGGTATGTTCTCGAAACTTAAACAAAAGCCCGTACCGAGCTACTGAGCGTCTCTCCTGCAGTCTTCCACTGGAGTTTATCTATCATCTCCGTAACGCTTTAGCGATTACTAAATTGATTGAATTATAGTGTTAGTAACTCAAATAAGTTCTTATTGGGAGAGTCTTTAAGTAAATCTACATTGAAATCACCAGCAACCACTATTTCTCTGTTTTTGGTTGTTGAATGGGCCAGTAAAGTTTCAAGGTGGTTTATGAACAGATCAAAGTTAGCTGCAGGTGCTCGATATACACTTAATATTATGAAGGATTTTTTGTGAAATTCTACTTCTGTTGCACATGCTTCCATATGCTGTTCTAGGCAAAATTTGTGAATGTCTATGTTCTTAAATTTATGACAGCTCCTGATGAATGTGGCAACTCCTCCTTTCTCCATTTCTGATCTACAAAAGTGAGGTGCTAACCTAAACCCTATAACACTTAGAAGTTCTATACCAGTGGTCACATGATGTTCAGAGAGGCAGATTATGTCAGCTGGGTTTGAAGACTCTAATTCACCTATGCAGATAATTAATTCATCAATTTTATTTCTCAGTCCTCGAATATTTTGATGCAATAAAGATAGCTGACATTTCACATTGACTGAGTTAAAATTGGGTAGAGTTAAAATATCTGCTGACTGTTGAAAATTCTTAACCAATGGCTGTCTATGCTGATGTAATAATCTAGAATTATGTTTTTTGGTTTCTTTTTCAAACTGAAGGTTTGTCTCAGTCCTAACCTCTCTTAAAATTTGGTTTCTTTCTGTCCTCACTACCGTAAAAAAAGGGTCTTTTCTGAACCCTATAACCACTGGTATTTTATCACTCATGACAGTGCCTCCCCCCTTTAACTTTCCTGCCATTTTCCCAGCCAGTTTACCCTTCCCCTTCCTGTTGAGGTGAAGGCCATGCCTAGTATAATCCCACCTATTGGGAGAATCAACAGGAACCACACTAATGTGTGACCCTGCACCCGACATAAACAACCGTTCCAACTCCAAATTAACTCTCTTAACAGAAGAGTTCAAATGAGGTCGGTCCTGTCGCCCAAGTACAGATACAAACTCAACACTAGTATGCTTTGATGCTGATGCAGTCTTTGCCAGGTCACACTCTATACTGTACCCAGGATCTCTGTCAATACTATTACCTGCCCCACCCACTATAACCATGGTGTCTTCCTTAGTGAAATCTTTGCAAAGTGATCCTAAATCCTCTGTCACCTGCTCCAGACCAGCACTAGGTTTTAAAAAAATGGTGACCTGGTATTCTGATCCTAGTTCATCCTGCAAAAGTTGGCCAACACATCTTCCATGGGAACTACCTAACAACAACGCTTTCTTTCTCTTTACTGATTTCCCTACTTTCTTACTTTTCAATTTGCTGCTGAAAGTTTGTTGTGCCCTGTCTACACCTGCAACTGCTTGAGACTCACCAGTTTCTAACAGAAGCAACAGATCAAATCTATTTTCCACATTCACCACGAAGCTGTCAGATAAAGTTCTAGGCCTGTTCCTCCTGTTGCCTGTTGCCACTTCCCACCTCTCTCTACCCTTCTCCCTCCTTAACCTGTCAAGATCTCCCCTGGCCTTGTCTAACTCAGCCTGAAGGGCGGCAATTTTCCCCTCCTGTTCTAGTATCTTCCTATCTCTACAACAAATCCTACAAAATCACTGATGAGTCTTATTTACTTCCCCTATTCCCATGCCACTACAGTCACCCACATGGAAAAAACTACAGCACCCATCACACCGAAGCCCCGACCTAACAATTGTACGGCAAGTCAAGCATTTTTCACTCATGATAAATGTAATAGCTTATTAAGAATAAGTCAGTTAAATTACAGATAAACATGAAAATATGGTTCCACAAACTTGGCCTATACACAACTGTGTGTAAACAAAAACAACAGTGCAAAGTTTCTGAAACAACAACTTAAACTTTACGCTACTTTCCGGAAATGCTAGTTAAATAATGAAGAGGTACGCTACAGTTAAATTGCTGGAGAGAGCAAGCCACAAATATCCAACTAGCCTTTTGAACCAAAATATGATAACACCAGCATATAAAAATCACACATGGCAGCTGTAATAGCTTGTACATTGGCCAAACAGGAAGAAATTTGAATGTGAGATATAAAGAATGCATTAGAGAGAATGAATGTAATCAGTGAAGCTTCTTTCTACACTTGAAAAATCAAAAGCACACTGTTGATGTGATCGAAAATGCACTACAGATTCTGCACAGAATACCAAAAGGATTTGCAACGAACATTCGTGAAGAATTAGAAATCTTCAGTACTGGAGAAAATACCCACAAGAAATATTAAACAAACCTACAGAATTTAGACACAAGTACTACCTCAAAAACTTTATTGAAGTTTAAGAACACAAAAATGTATGACTTGGAGGTAACAAATGAAACAACCAAAGACATTTGTAACAAGTTTAAGTTAATAAAATAATATCACTGTTCATCTCCACACTCTTTGTAAACATACAGTGTTGTAAGAGCGGAACTATCGAACTGCTGTCATGTCATGATTAACATTTTAGTTTCAACATCTTGACATCACTTACCATCTTATTAAGGCAGTGACAGCTATAAAACAGTCCACTAACAATGTAAATGGACATCATATCAGTCTAGACATGAGTACAATACAGCTACGTTAATGTAAATGACATTGGCATCCATACCTGTTCTCACCAATATTGTGATTGCAGGCACTTGAAAATGGCAATAAAGTCGAAGCAGTCTATTGTAAATAAAGATCACTTATTATAAGCAGCTATTTGGTGCATCTACTCTGATAATCATGTCTTTATCAGACATATGTTGTGCTGCTGGCCCTAAAGAAGAAATATTCTTTTATTATTACTTTGAGCTGTATTTACTAGTGTTGGATAGTTTCTTGGTCACTGATTATGTTGCATACTCATTTGGCTCAACAGCTCTCCAGTTATGTGCTTCATTTGTTTCTAGAGCTTGCAGACCCCAAACATGAGAAATAACTGTGCATTTCTAGGCTTGAACTACCACAGAATTGCATTGTGTGTGTGTGTGTGTGTGTGTGTGTGTGTTGGCGCGCGCACACGCGCAAGATAGAGAGAGAGCGAGAGATAGAGAGAGAAACTACAGTTTAAAATAAATTTTTAAATACATAGAGAAACAGTCTGTGTTACCTATTCTTTAAATGCAAATGTTTTATGTTAGGCTTTATCATGACTTGTGAATATCAATTGAAACTAAAAGTTTACTGTAACCAGTCACAATTTAAGGTGTTACCTGTACTTTTCAAGTTGCAATAAATTTATGCAGCCTTGGGACATGTGAATTGAAAGTGATTGGTATGGAGGGCAGAGAGGATGGGGGGTGTAAAGAACGTGTATTAGTATAGTGATTTTTTTTTGCTCAATATTTCTGTGTTAATTATATCTTCATTTTTAAATATCTTTATTTTTACAGTCGCGCCAATCCTGGCATGAGGATAGCCAACAGACAGAAAGCCAGGGGAGAAGCTCAGTAGGTCCTGAATCATCAGAAGGTGGTAATGATTCAGATGTCAGTACAGATGATATGCAGTCTCAAAGAACGCCTCGTAAGTCTTCAGCTCATTCTTTCTTCTTCTCCTGCATGTGACACAGCCTCCATTCCCCATTGCTTAAAGACACACAATACTGTCTCACTGTTTCTTAGATGTTTAGTATTGCATTGTGTGACTAATTATAATGTGATGCAACATATGGTATGTGTGTTCAGCAGGATGCAGAGCACAATTTTGTAAATAACTTTTGATTTTAAATGATATGTATGCTTTTCTACAGCATAATTTTTGTTTCATGTTAACTCTTTGTGGTTTTTGTCAGTATTATGTTGTCTGTTCTGAGGATAATCTTACCATGTCTGTGGCATTTGATGAGCCACTAATTTCTCCTCAATCAATCTGGAGTTAGTCACCTTGGGGGCAATGAGTTTCAGTGGTCTTCTCTAATTTTATACTCTATTTGTGCTTCAGTGGCCATTGTATGGCACAGCAATAGACAATTGTGTCACAGGGTGCAGACTGTGAGGATAGTATGAACGTCAGTTAAAAGAAATCTCAGCCTCAAGATCATTATAGTTGCCAATGAGGTGAATAGTGACTGAGATGAAACATTCATAATTGAGCAACGTTTGGGGCCTGCAGTATCCCGGCTGTCTTAGAAAAATTTAGAACAGTGAGGCTCTTTAGAAACTAGGGGATGGAGCAGTTTGGAAAAGGTATCGAATTTTCCATTCAGAAAGACATTCTCTATATTGTAGGTACTCTTAAATCTATAAAGCAATTTTGAAATGGAGCAATTTCAGTGGAAACATTGACGTACCCTCGCAGATCACTAGATTACCTGGAGATAATGCAGCTACTATTGAAGTTTGCAGGACCCATAATTTTAGTAAATATGTTGTATCCTGCTGAGATTTAGTTGAGTATAGAGCAGAAGGGGCTTAAAGAAGAAAGACAGGGAAGAAGTATGAAAATTTACCTCTCCTGTGCTGCCAAAATATGTAACAGCTGGATTTCCCCATATTGAAGTGAGACCTTACATTTTAAATCCCACGAGATGTTTTTAAGTGTCATCAAAGGGGACATACTGGCATGAAATCCCATAAGATGGTTTTAAGTATTAACAATGTGGACATACTGCCATGTCATGCGATGATCATGCAACTTGTGGTAAATTTGGGAAAGCTACGTGAGAGGCAGTGAAACCTTGCTTAGTACCACCAAAGCAGAAAGCAAACAATGAAAAGAAAGACAACTGAGCCATCAATCCCTGCATCATTTGTTCTACCAGACAAATCAGAAGCTGATCAGTCCATAAATGATAAGTAAATTGATGTATGCGTGGCAAGGGCATACCCAGTTAGGGGCAGGGGAGGACATCTCACCATCCACCTCTTTCCCCGGAAGAAAGATTTCTTCACAAACTGAATTGGCAACTTGCCCTGTGAGAGAGACAGTTCAGTATCAGTTTGAAGAAAGCCAAAACATGAAATGAATATCAGCTAGTAGCAAATGGATTCAGAGTGATTTGTTATGAAATCTCATTCATCGTAAAACACGCATCACATCTATTTCAGTATAAGGGAGTCATTGGAATACTCTGTATTTGTGGGCAATCTCACTATAATTTTGCCCCTTCTCCAACCCTGCAACAGCAGCACATTTGCCCCAGCTGATGTTAATGGGACTGAAGAAGATGACACTATGCACAGGCTTCAAATTCTTGATGGAGGAAATTGTATGCACTGAATTCTGCTGTTTGTGGTGTGTGTGTGTATGTGTGTCCCACCTGTTTTGGTAATGAGAAGCACCATTGTGAGCGTGAAATAATTTGAGGGCTTCAAGCGTGCTGTTTGATTTCAAAGTGACTGGATCCCATATTGTACTAAACATCTTAAAACACCTATCACAGATATTAGGGAGAAGACAGAGGTCTACCACAGTTTTACAGATCTTTTGGGCAGTTCTGGTTATATTATGGGTGCCAGGTATATGGATCATCAGGGCCTATCCATAGGGAAATAATACTACAAATGCCATTGACCAAAAGTGGTTGAGCCTGGTCACATGCGCCTACAAGACCATTTCCATTTCTAGTCTTTCCATACCCTTGTGCAAGCACGGTTATAAATATGGTGATGGAACATACTAGCAGAATGTAAATAATTTATGAGTATAGGTAACAACTCACCATGTAGTAGAGATGTCGATTTCTTGATAGGCACATAAACGAGATTGAAAACCTGCTAGCTTTCGGGCAAATCTGTGATGAGTTCCTAATATTCTAAAGTTGTGTAACATGAACCTTCTCAATACTATATCATTTTAGCAAGTGTAATTCTCTCTGCAGAGAATTATAGGTAGTTTCAAGAATTGTCCATGACTGTTGTGTACTAGCACACAGAGGATCTCCCCACAGTATCATATATACCTGTATACTTAATTGTGTTTGTATTGTGTTAAGTTGGCAGTTGGAAAGTTTGTACAGCATGAAAAAAAGTGTTTTCATGCTGAAATGAGCTGTCATTTTGAGTGTACGTGACCTGCGTAATGGGGATCAAATGATGGCGGAGGAGGATTTCATTGTGATCACTATTAACTGACCTGTGTAAGAATCCATTCCATACCACAAGGAAACAACCTACAGGTTAGCTTAACTCCCATCAGCAGACACCAGTACTAATCAACTTAACTGAGTCACTTTTTACAGTAAACTCTGAATTAACAAACATGCTTTTAAGGAAATCTTGCTTTTAACAAATTCTGTCAATCCCGGCAAAACTCCCATAAGAACAGTGTTATTTCTCCCTGTTTTTAATAAACCCTCCTATAAAAAAGCTGGCTTTTAAGGAATGAACATGAAACATTCTGGAAATTAAAATTCAATTTTTTCTCAAAGCCTAACACTTCCAAGTGAGTTTCGATTTCTTCCAGTTTCACACAGATCTTCTTTGTCATGTGACAGTAGCATATGATAACTGATCCTTTCAGTCAACATGTACCTCTATCAAATACCATTGTGGTGATACTGGAAAAAGAGTTGAATGAATCAGAAATTGTTTCGTGCCCTGCCTACCAAGCCACCCTGGTCACATGATCTGACATCACAGCCACTGAGTTATGAAGCGTGAACCATTAAGTCGTGTCTTTGTTATTGTTGAATTTATCAGTCTTACTTATGTGGAGTGTCCTCCCCCAATAGCTGAGTGGTCAGTGCGACAGAATGTCAATCCTAAGGGCTTGGGTTCGATTCCTGGCTGGGTTGGAGATTTTCTCCGCTCAGGGACTGGGTGTAGTGTTGTCCTAATCATCATCATTTCATCCCCATCGATGAACAAGTCGCCGAAGTGGTGTTAAATCGAAAGACTTGCACCCGGTGAACGGTCTACCTGATGGGAGGCCCTAGTCACACGACATTTACATTTATGTGGAGCTATGACCTGCAAACATAGAAAGCTCTAAATTCAGAAAAAGGTGTCATCCACAATGCCGAAGACAGTCACAACATAAAACTTTCCGACATGGTGAAGAAGTATGATTTGTACTGTCTTGATTGTGCAGCATTCCGAAAAACAAGAAAGCATTGTTAATGCCAAAGTTAGTGTTCCTCTGGTTGTGAAAAGGAGAACATTCACATGTCAGTGTTCAGTGATGTGGAAACTATTATTTTGAAGTGTTTTCAAGGAATGAGAAGTGGCTGCATTCCTCTAAGTGGAAACGTACTGCAACAGAAGGCTTGGGAAATGAGCCTGAAGGTTGTTGTTGAAAATTTCGGTCTGTTGAATGGCTGGTTACGTCTTTTTTTTTTTTAAAAAAAAAGTCCTAATCTCTTATTTCAGAATGTAAGTGGAGAGAGTGAGACTGTGGATGTAGAATGCGTAAACCAGTGGAATAACTTTACATTGGCATGATTAATGAGTCTAGAGACTTTTTAAAACAGATGAAACTGGTGTCTTTTACTATTTACTTACTGCGAAAACATATTCTGTTATGGGAGAAAAATGCCATGGAAGAAAAAAAAGAGTAAAGAATGACTGAACTATTGTGTGTAAATAGTGATAGAAGTGAGAAGTTGCCTCCGTCATTAATAGGGAAATTTAAATCTCCCAGGTGTTTTAAAACCATAAAAGTGCTACCTTGTACAAGGAGAAGAGCCGTGCCTGGATGGCAATGGAAATCTCTCTAAGATTTCTAAGGCATTTAGATGCCAAGATAAATGTATCAGGTAGGAAAATAGTGCTTGTTATTGACCAATGCCCTGTACACCCCAAGGGAACACCATTTCCAAGGAGTGTAGAAGTTGTGTTCTTTCCATGGAACTGCACGAGTCAGCTGCAGACTTTGGACCTGGGCGTTCCAGAAGTCAGTTACATTCTGTGATAGAAAGGAAGTGATGAGAGTCAACTTTCAGCAGTGGAAGGATATGTATGTTGTTGCCTGGAATCATGTGATACAACAGAATGTGTTAAATAATTCCGCAAAGGCTAGTTGTACATCAGTTGCTGTTGAAGATGACATTGTTCCTGAAGTAGAATGAAGGTGACAAAGAAGAAGTAGAGGCCATTGCAGTAAGTTTTGCAGCTACTGTGCAAGGAATTATTATTGCCAGGAACTACTTTTCCTCTTTTAAGGTAGATGAGTCAGTTCTAACAAACATCAACCAACTGGAGCAATAGCTGTGTTCTGTGTAAAGTGTGATGAGATTATATATATCTGTGTGTGTGTGTGTGTGTGTGTGTGTGTCTCCTGTATTTCAATTTGTAGCAGATTATTGGCGAGTTTGTATGTAATTAAATAGCTCGTTAAATCACCTAAGCAGCTTCAGTCATGATTCTGGGTCACTCCTTCCATGTACATAGGCAAAACCCTCATTTAAGGGAATTTAGGTTCCCAGAGACTCATTAAAAAGGTATTTGGCTGTAGTTAGTTTCTTGCACATTTCATGAAGAATAATTGTAATCTCTCAGTATCATGTGGACCCAGTCAGGCTCTTAAGCTACTTGTGGCCTTTTTTCCATATAGTGGTTGATACTTAATCTCTTCAGTTCCACTAGTAGGAAAGCTGGTTTATCCATTAAATGTTTGTCACATGTAATCACATGACCTACAAGGTCAAGAAAATGTAATTATTTTTAATAAGTAATGACTGGATTTTCCAAAAAGTTGTGTGTCATATATGACACACGTGAAACGTTACAAAATACTGGAAAGTATTATCATGGTTCTGCAAGGAGGTAATATTCCATTACCAGTTTATTGACAATAAAATAGGGTTGGTTCAAGATAGACAGGACACAATTAAATGAATAGAAACACTTGCTGAACCTCGACATTATTTTACTGTTCTTCTGCTGCTTGAATGTGAAGCTGGGTGGCAGTAAACTGCTGTCTCACTGCACTTTCTCCACCTTTTAGTTACTTATTCTTTATGTGCTTTCTTCATAATGCTGAATAGGATTCCATTGATGTTTTTTCATTAATTGTAATTAGACATCAGAAATCTGCATCTTCCAACAGGTCAGTCACTTGCAATGATAAGATCCAGTTTATATTCACTAACTGCAATCATTACAGTTTTATTTCAAGTGATGAGGGTAATTGAAAGTCGTATATAATAGGTGCAGATTGTTTTAATGATTGCTTGTAATTTTTACACAGATGCAACTGCATGACAGTAGTGGATAGTGCTGCCTCACTTACTTCTTATTTAATGTGTGTTGCTTCCTTGTTTGCAGTAGGTTGTGAGTGAGATGTGAATGTCTGCAGTGTTGCAGTAGTATTAGGAAGTGTTAATTCATGATTTTAAGATACATTAGAAGAGTGGAAATGGAAAATATTTTGAGTGCTATTTTTTTCACAAAGTGTGTTCTCAGTACTCTGTTGCATGACTCTTGACTTGATTCATGTGCCAAACCATGAACAAAGTCTTTCAGACACACGTTAGTAGATGGCGCATAGACTTTGTGCCAAGCTGTGCTTCCCTCTGGAGTTCAAAAATTTAAAAGATATGGGAAGTGGTTTTTGTTGATTACAGTTCTACCAGTTAAAAGCGTAACACTGTATTTCTGTACTTGTATTATCATAAATAAAATGTAGTGCATCAGTATTAATTGCATTTGGAGCAAAAACTTACTTTCTGGTATTTTGCCAAAACCTGGCATTTTTTAGTCCATAGCTGTGCATAAATTACAAGTTGATTCATGAAAAGAAGAAAACAGCGACCATTCACCATTAATAATGCTGTTTATTTACACAAATAGCCCTACTACTGGTTTCAAACTGATGGGTCATCTTTAGACAGATGTTCATGTTTATATTACATATTTTGTTGTTGTTTACATTATTTTATTCTTGTACCAGAAACCTATATATTATGTACACAGTTGTGACTATATTACTTTTGCCAAAACTTTGCCACTTACAGTGCATTTTCTGCTACTTGATGAAGTTCATTTTCTGTGTGGGAGGCTGGACACGGTCGGCATGGAAGTCTCTGATAAACAACATCTTGATCAGTGTAGCCCCATCTTGCCAAACTCCAGATCTCAGTCTGTTCTGGGACTTCCAGATCATCCATTTCTCATCATGGCCAGTAGGTAGGATTTTTGAAACTCTATTCCAGCCAGAGGGAAGGTAGGTCGTAGCCCTCCATAGTTGCAACCTAGCTTTTTCAGCAGTGGTTCAAAGTGCCGTTGATGTTCTTAAGAAACCCCTCCTTGATTTCAGTCATTGTGGGTGAGGTTCGTGCCCATACAGAGGATGCGTTCTCTCGAGCTCCACTCCCTTTATTTCCTCATTCACGACTGTTTCTCTTTGAAAAGGAGCTGCTGCTGTTCCTGTGAGGTGATAAAGCCATTGTCTGTGTGAGATTTAAATCAATCTGTTGTGATACTGCAGGTGTCATTGAGAGCTATGTCCACCTGTGTGGCATGTATTGAATTATACCAAGTAGGACATACAGAGGTTTGTAGAGTTTCAGGTTGACTACCCCACTGTGATCTGGTCAGTTTCCCTAGAAGATTGTTCCTGGTGGAAGCTTATGAGTTGCAGTTCATGTAGTGCTTCTTGAAACTAAGAGATCTATCAGGTGTCACTCCTAGGTATTTTGGGGTCTCATGGTGTTCCAGTTCAACACCTGACCATGCTATCTTTAATTTCAACTAGCTTCCCTGTTTCTCAAATAAAAACTCACACACTTGTGAGATTTGGTTTAAGTTGGTTTGTGTTGTTGTATCTGTAAAGTTCTTTAAGGGCATCTGTGAGGGTGTTCTCAACTGATTCAAAATCTGTGCTCTGGGTGGCTAGAGTAAGGCCATCAGCACAAATTAGTTTCTGAGAACAAAATAGCCATCAACTAATGTGAACACCACCACATGTAATATAAGCATGAATATCTATCTGAAGATGAAGCTGTTGATCCGAAACTGTGTAACAGCGCTATAGTATTATTAACAGTGTCTGGTTGCTGTTTTCTTCTTTGTTGGAATCAATTTGTAAAAACTTCCTTATTGGCACTTGGAACCAGTCAGTTTCCTGGTATGCCACTTAGTACATTCTTAATAATGTATTTATTTTGTAATTTGTCTTTTTATTTTTCACTGTAATGCCATGAGCAACATAATTCTGTAGTATCAAAATACCTGATCACTTTTTTTTCTATAAAAATCAGTTATTCTGTTGCCATTATCCATCAACTTTTTATTTACAGTATCTGCTCCCAGTTGCAGACAAGATCTGTGACTCTAATCTAATCTAATCTAAGAATGGAAAGATTTTTGTAATTAGTAACTCTTCCATGTCTTCGTATGCATGAAGTGGCACTCGCCACTGTCTTGCAGACCTATCACTTGGGTACTGCAGTCTGAAATAAAAGAGTTCAAAATTGCATTTTTCATCAAAATGTTTCAATTATGTATGTCTTCTAATTTTACTTATAACATTTTCAGGTACACTCGCTGACAATTTTACGGATAACACACTGAGCTTAGGAACAGCTGGAACTAGGAGAGCTGTGTATTACACAGAAGAAAGTAATGGTGTAAAGGAATCTGGAAATGAAAGCTATGTAAGAAATTTGAATAAATATTTTCCATAGGTTATTGATGCACTATTTTTGCTGGTAAACAGGTTATTCATACAGAATTTATGTTTCTTACCTACCTCTTGAAGAGTGAAAACTTTCCACACAAAATGTTCCCCTCTTAGTGAGCAGACTTAGCACCATACTTACCTTGATAATCAGTAAAGGAAAATTCAGGATGGCTATTATGTTTATAGAATTATAGATCACTTGTCTTGAAAACAGTGTGCAATTGACCCAGAAAATGAACTATTTTAGCAGGAACTTATGAGTTTTGGCCATAACTGACCTATTTTAGATCATAAAATGGATGCAGTAGATCGCTTTTCACCAAATAGAAGATGTGCTGAGCAGCACACACAACCTACGCCATATCCATTCTGATCATTCTCCTGCTCCCAACCCCCTTGCCTTAAGGGCATGTTGAACAGTCGAGCACTAGACTTGTCCTACACATATCCCTCCACCTATTCCAATCCTATTATTAGCATTTATGATGCCATCAAAGACAATCTCCCATCACGACATCCATTACGTATATTCATTCCCCTGTTACCATTCCACATAAGTATTTCATGGGTATGACCATGAACAAACTATCCACTCAGAGAAATATCTGGTGAGAAACTATTGCCAAAAGCTAGATAGACCACTGAGTGGTAGAGCTTGCTTATAATCTAATGTGGTTAGCTTTAATTTCTGCTTCACAAGCTGAGCAGGGTGTATACGACCCGGGAGATGCGGGAAAAACCCAGGAATTTTTTCATCCGGGAGAAAACCGGGAAAAACCCGGGATATTTTTAGAATTCTGGGAATTTTTCATTGTTTGAGTTATCAGTTAAATTTTTGTAATTTTAACTGGTAAGAATCGATACTCTAACAAAGGATATTACTGTATCCCGCTACTGCAGAATAATACTTCAACAATAAAACATAAACGAGAGAAAAAACGAAAATAACTTAAATTGCAAAGGAAGTGCGCCATATACGATGACGACACACAGTGCTCATGAAAGCGTCTGCCAATTGAAAATGTGTCAAAGGCTTTAGGAAGACTATGCAGTGCTTCATAACAACAAATTGCCTCCAATGAGCGTGAAGTCGCAACTGTTTACATTCGACTTGTTTTAGCACTTACGCGCGGGCTCATGCGCATGCTCAGTTGAGTCACGTTTGAGTAGTAGATCCTCCGACTTCCGGCTACAGGAATGTGGCTGTTGGCTGTGCAAGCAGTCGCAGCAAGCAGCTAGATGTTACCAGGAAAAGGGGGTGCCAAATTCATATTCTTTAGGAAAAAAAACTTGTTTCACAAAGTGCCTAGCATCCAGCGCACGTTTGTCTATCAATTATTCATATGATTTTGAAATGCTTCGCTTTTGGTTTTTGAACAATTTTGAACACATTTTAAGTTGATTTCTGAATAAATCATAAGTTGACTTTTGAATGCATGCATAGTGTACTTGATGTCTCTGTCAGGAGAATCCTCGTCACATCTAGAAATAAACTTTCCGCAGACAAAAGGGGGCAAGGCAATACGAGCTGAGGGAGTAAAGCCGAACGGATGAATGCCAATCACTGTCTGATTATGTGGTTGATTGTGTTTGCGAATGATGAGCGTTGTTATAATTACTAGCGAAATCCATAGATTCAGACTACCAGAATGGAAATAAACGACTAACGGGAATAACAAGTGAGAAAGATTATGTATTATCTTCTCGGTGTATCCAAGAAAATGAAATTTTGACAGAAATTTTTTGGCCAGATCGTTACACTAGTAAGGACCAGTTGTACAGTCCCCGGCTAGCAGACGTGTAAGTTCTATTCTGGAAGTAACGCGGAAAACGTGTTGTTGGAACACGTAATAACCCCTAACCAGAAAATAATCGCGGGATAACTAAACCTGTGATTCTGACAGGGTTAGTGAAGTTAATCAGTGAACAAATTTTGACAATGGCAGCAATAGCTTCAGAATTGGTGATGACAAGATTGTTAGAACGAGGAAGGAGAAGAAACGGGGGCATCACACAAATTATGGAAGACTAACATGATTCCAAATTTATATAAAAATTTCGTAATACTACTTTTCGATCTCATGCTTGAGAAGCTGGTGCGTTAGAATGAAATGTGAAACTATTTCCTAACATAAAGCTTTGTGCTTGTAGTAGGCCTAATAGGCATTTGATATTGTTACTTCGTGGATTATATTCTGTCTTGTTATAAAAATGGCCATTTGTGCCAAAACAGTCTCGTTTATTTGGTGTGTTACAAAATTGCTGCCATATTAGAATGGCCTATTTTGTTTTATCTAGCAGACAGTGACAAAATAGACGTAATCAGATCGAGAAACCACACCAGTCTTGGGTATTATTTGTATTAACAGCTTTTTCAGTATTAGATAATGACATTTCAATTTTTCATGTAGCAAAACGTTTGACGAACTTTGATGAGGTAATAGATTCTTTAGCAGAAAGGAAAGCAAACCATGTAAAGCTGTAGCAAGATTAGAGAGAAAAAAATGCTAGGAGCTAAGGTTTGAAGAAATGTGTAATTTCTTGCTTATCTCTTGTCAAAAAAATGGCTTTGAGCACTATGGGACTTAACTTCTGAGGTCATCAGTCCCCTAGAACTTAGAACTACTTAAACCTAACTAACCTAAGGACATCACACGCATCCATGCCCGAGGGAGGATTTGAACCTGCGACCGTAGCGGTCACGCGGTTCCAGACTGTAGCGCCTAGAACTACTCGGCCACCCCGGACGGCCTATCTCTTGTCAGTATTGGTTTTATATATTCTATATTTAATTTTATGTCACACAAAATAACAAATTATTAACTAATAGGCATTAAAGAGTTCAGATTTTCTGAAGAGTTCTTGTTTGCTCGACTTCAAATAATCCCATCTGCTATTAATTGCGAGATTTTTTTAAGAGGGGCAGGCTGTCAAACCAGCCGACTGGGAGCAGGAGAGGCACCACAGGACACATTTCAATTTTCACTCACCTGAATATAGTTCGGACGTGCGGTAGAAAAATGCTTTATGAAGAGGCATGGCACTGCACTTTGGCATACTTAAGACCAAATAATATGTCTTACATTTCCTCGAATACATATGTTTTATGTTTCAGACTTTTCATAAAGATGTGCGCTACCAGATGAACATTTTTGAAAATTATATTTTTTTTAGTATTGACTCGGTTCGCAAATGTCGTAGACCCGGGGCTGATGCGCAGAGCTGTCTGCACTGTAGTGGGTAGTCTCCACATGATCCGTGTTTACATTTAGTGATTTTGCTGTTTTCCCTTCGTTTACTCTCACGTCAAATGAAAACAAAACGGATATCTGTGGCTGGCAGCTATCAGGTGAATTAAAACACATTCACATAATTATGGAAGGCTACAATATGTCATTAGTTTCAGATTTTATTTTATTTCCACCTTTCTGACAGTCAAGCATTAATTGCCTTGCGGAACAATGAAGTTATTTTTGTCTGTTTGCTAAAGAAATTTGACTTTTATTAACCTTTTTCCGCAGAGGCAGTCAATGTACTTGAAATGAAATGTTTAATTCCAGAGTACTGGCTAGTTTCAACAGTTCGCTGCATTTCAAGTGCACGTTTTCATTTTCCAGCACGTATGGCATTATGTCATAATAAAGAACCAAACATGATATGATACAGTACTGGAACTCCAAGAAAATTTACATCCCGAAAACCACACTGAAAAGCTTAATATCAAGTCGAGGTCTACTTCATTGGGAATCTGGACATACAAATGTGCACTTTAAGTATGCACTTTAAATGTGCACATTTTAATATTGTTCACAGAATTCCGATGCTCTTGCAGTATCCTCTGATGTCTTGTTTCTTTTATGACATAATGTACACTCCTGGAAATTGAAATAAGAACACCGTGAATTCATTGTCCCAGGAAGGGGAAACTTTATTGACACATTCCTGGGGTCAGATACATCACATGATCACACTGACAGAACCACAGGCACATAGACACAGGCAACAGAGCATGCACAATGTCGGCACTAGTACAGTGTATATCCACCTTTCGCAGCAATCCAGGCTGCTATTCTCCCATGGAGACGATCGTGGGTAGTTGGAGTGATTTGAGAAACCTGATACGTCTAGATACGACTCCGACAGGTGACACGTACGTAAGCATCCTGTCTGGTCACCTGCATCCATTCATGTCCATTGTGCATTCCTATGGACTTGCCAATTCTAGCAGGACAATGCGACACGCCACACGTCCAGAATTGCTACAGAGTGGCTCCAGGAACATTCTTCCTCTAGCAACCAAACTCCCCAGACATGAACATTATTGAGTATATCTGGGATGTCTTGCAACGTGCTGTTCAGAAGAGATCTCCACCCCCTCGTACTCTTACAGATTTATGGACAGCCCTGCAGGATTCATGGTGTCAATTCTCTCCAGCACTACTACAGACATTAGTCGAGTGTATGCCACGTCATGTTGCGGCACTTCTGCGTGCTCGTGGTGTCTCTACACATTATTAGGTAGGTGTACCAGTTTCTTTGGCTCTTCAGTGTAAATCCTTCGTTCAGAAGGTACTACATTGTTTCTGTCTTCAATACCAGTCATTTTAGCAGCTTTCTGTCTAACATACACTCCTGGAAATTGAAATAAGAACACCGTGAATTCATTGTCCCAGGAAGGGGAAACTTTATTGACACATTCCTGGGGTCAGATACATCACATGATCACACTGACAGAACCACAGGCACATAGACACAGGCAACAGAGCATGCACAATGTCGGCACTAGTACAGTGTATATCCACCTTTCGCAGCAATCCAGGCTGCTATTCTCCCATGGAGACGATCGTAGAGATGCTGGATGTAGTCCTGTGGAACGGCTTGCCATGCCATTTCCACCTGGCGCCTCAGTTGGACCAGCGTTCGTGCTGGACGTGCAGACCGCGTGAGACGACGCTTCATACAGTCCCAAACATGCTCAATGGGGGACAGATCCGGAGATCTTGCTGGCCAGGGTAGTTGACTTACACCTTCTAGAGCACGTTGAGAGGCACGGGGTACATGCGGACGTGCATTGTCCTGTTGGAACAGCAAGTTCCCTTGCCGGTCTAGGAATGGTAGAACGATGGGTTCGATGACGGTTTGGATGTACCGTGCACTATTCAGTGTCCCCTCGACGATCACCAGTAGTGTACGGCCAGTGTAGGAGATCGCTCCCCACACCATGATGCCGGGTGTTGGCTCTGTGTGCCTCGGTCGTATGCAGTCCTGATTGTGGCGCTCACCTGCACGGTGCCAATCACGCATACGACCATCATTGGCACCAAGGCAGAAGCGACTCTCATCGCTGAAGACGACACGTCTCCATTCGTCCCTCCAGTCATGCCTGTCGCGACACCACTGGAGGCGGGCTGCACGATGATGGGGCGTGAGCGGAAGACGGCCTAACGGTATGCGGGACCGTAGCCCAGCTTCATGGAGACGGTTGCGAATGGTCCTCGCCGATACCCCAGGAGCAACAGTGTCCCTAATTTGCTGGGAAGTGGCGGTGCGGTCCCCTACGGCACTGCGTAGGATCCTACGGTCTTGGCGTGCATCCGTGCGTCGCTGCGGTCCGGTCCCAGGTCGACGGGCACGTGCACCTTCCGCCGACCACTGGCGACAACATCGATGTACTGTGGAGACCTCACGCCCCACGTGTTGAGCAATTCGGCGGTACGTCCACCCGGCCTCCCGCATGCCCACTATACGTCCTCGCTGAAAGTCCGTCAACTGCACATACGGTTCACGTCCACGCTGTCGCGGCATGCTACCAGTGTTAAAGACTGCGATGGAGCTCCGTATGCCACGGCAAACTGGCTGACACTGAGGGCGGCGGTGCACAAATGCTGCGCAGCTAGCGCCATTCGACGGCCAACACCGCAGTTCCTGGTGTGTCCGCTGTGCCGTGCGTGTGATCCTTGCTTGTACAGCCCTCTCACAGTGTCCGGAGCAAGTATGGTGGGTCTGACACACCGGTGTCAATGTGTTCTTTTTTCCATTTCCAGTAGTGTATGATCTTTCAATGTTTTACACGTACGTACATACGGGTTTCCTACGTCATGATAGCTACCCAAGCGCGGTGTCGCCTGTTATCTGCGCTTTCTGGAAACTGCTGAAACAAATGTATTTCTAACAGGTCGCGAGAAAATATTGCGAATAGTGGTTTGAAAAGCGTTACTTTCAAAGTAAATATCCTTTTACGTAAGTTGAACTATGTGCAAGAATGTACCATGAATTTATTAAATCACAGAGCATTTGACTCTTATTTAAAAATCAACTATTTGATGACATGCCATTTAGAAGAATTTCGAACCCTTAAGATCAGAAATTTATGTCATTATCAAAAATTTTACTAGCACATTTGTGTGATATATCTTAAAGTGTAACACGCGCAAAAAATATCAACAGTATATGCGAAAGCTTAGCTTCTCTTGCAGCTTGAGAACAATATTATATGTGAAAACTTTGCTTTTCTTCTAGCAACACTATGTATGTTAATTTAAGCTATTGACTTTCCCTGTTTGTGTGTTCATGCTACTTAACAGTGATGTTGCTGTTGGCAGACTACATCACATGTCCTATGCTCTGAATATCCGCTGTGATCGGCTGGTGAGATCACGTGACATGAGCTACGAACGGCCTACAAAAGCGCATCGAAATCTCGATTTCAATGCTTCGGAAAGTAATATGCGGTGTTTGGTGGAATTCCAGTGTATACTTTCATAATACGAAAATACGCAGTGTACATGTTGCTGCACATCAAAGATGTTTCCAAAATGTGTCTTTTCCCTGAGTTTCGTTTTCTAAAGTGCCGGGAAATTGAACCCCCGTGTATAAAACCATAACCATTCAAAGGATTGATAAGGGAAAATATACTGTCACTCGGGAGAAAGTGTATTTTTAACTGGGAAATCCGGGAAAAATCCGGGAATTTTTTTTCCTTGTCCCCGTATACACCCTGCTGAGGCATTTATATTCTTCTCATGAACACTGGCTTTACTGAATTGCACAAGTGAGAATCTTTTCAACCTATCCTTCACTCTCGTAACCCCCTGCTCTCAATCTACTGCTTCCCATCTTCCCTCTCACTATCATCCAGCTAATTCCAAACTTCTGTTCACACAGCTTACTCGCGTGTGCCTCTTTTGGACACACTGTATTTTGTGCCACACTGTCTTATATTCAAAAATTCAGTTCTCTTCACTGGTAAACACTGTAAAAATAAAAATAACCCACTGCATTAATTGGAATCTGTTTCAAAACTTACTGAGAAACATGGACACAGATGTCTTTCTGGTAATTGGTTAACTCTTTGGAGACCACCTTAACACTCATTTTCCTCAACTGCAAATGCCCAGTAATGATTTTGTACACAGATATTTTGTCCATCTGTAATCTGAACATTTAATAAATATCAATATTGAAAAATTCCACTTACTTTACTTTGTCCTTGCTTTTGATTGTTGATTGGCATCCATAATTTAGTTCTTGCACCACCTTCTCCCAATATTTCTTTGAAAGTTTGCATTATCACAGTTTTGAGAGGCAATAATTCCCAAGGAACTGCTGATATGTTGGGAGTGTCTAATCGGTTGAATTTACCAAGCTCCCACAAAAGTTGATGGTGTATTGTTGCTCAGTGGACAGTTGCATATTGTGCTTATACTAAATGTGACAAAAGGGGTTTAAGTTTTTGCCACTCCTGATCAAGTTAGAAATCAATGATGGTTGATCTTGGATGCATTTTGAAGCTGGTATTCCACCATCATCAGCTCTACCCAGAACACACTGTGGCTAATAGGAGTGCCAGAATAAAGGGGTTGAATTAGTTTGTGGATAGACTTTGTGTGTACAGGAGGTGGTTCAGAGAATTCTCTAGTCGTGCAGGAATATTTCAGGAGCACACGTGAATTAATTGTCCTGTGTAGATTTGTGTATGACCTTATAATTGGATGCACATGTATCAATGAGTGTAAAGTCATGTTACACAATTTCTTTTACATTCTTGAATGTTATTGTAACCCACAAATATAGGACATAGATAAATGTTGTTTTCCAGATGGAGAATGTGTGACATTCGGTATGTAATGTTCTACAAATCCTCCTCGACACTTTTGTGAATTGGATGTGCTTGTTGTAAGACCTTCATAATCCATGGGTATAATTTTCCGTTGACTTATTTACATTAGGTTATAGCAAGGATATTGTTGAGATCAAGAAAATTACAGATATTGTGCTATTAAGAGAGAGGAATGTGGTGGTAGTAACCTCAAGGAAACTGGATATTGTTCAGAAATTCAGTCTATATGTTTTCAGTTGACTCAAAATTCTGAAATTACACCTTTAGAATTAACTAAGGGGTCCAATAAAATCTACTGAAAACTTTTTGACTCATTGTGAAGTATGACTCAAAATGTGCCTATACCTTTTGTCACATTAAAATTATTTTCATATGGGATCAGCTGAATACATTATGAATGTTCTGCATACTCCAGTTGAGTATATTCATTTCACAGTAGCAGCAATGAAATAATGCTGCATGTTCTTTGTCAAGTGTTTCCATTGCTGTCACTGTGTTTCATGATAACTTGTTCTTTACATATATCTGCATTGATACTCCATGGTATGATACTGAAAAGCTCTAAGCAGCAAATGAACAATGGAAGAAGTAAAGGTAAACACCTGCCATATAGCTGATGCATTGAGGAACAGTATACAGGCACATAAATGAGTTAAACAATGTGCTCTCTCAGAGCTAACTACATATATAGGACACACACACAGCTTCATTCTCTGTGAGAGAAAAGAGGTGTCTGGGATGGGAAATTGAGGGTAAGGAGGGTCATGGCCAGATAGAAGAGAGGGGCAGCTAGGGAATGGATATAAATCCAATACCTGCAAACTTGACCTGCTGTTGGGGTGTTGGCAGGGATTGTTGCATGTGTTACTTGATGGAGTAGGAGGTGTGAATTTGATGGAAGGGAAGACGGGAGTGGCAGTATAAAACAGAGGAAGTGGAGACCATGAAGCAATGTATGAGGTCTGTTCAGAAAATACCGGAATGTTTATAATTTCATGCGGTTGGCTTCCCTGCACGTCTGTGTTTAATGTGTAACTACCGGAAATTTCATTGTTGTATGTCTGTTAGTTATTGTTCAGTACTGTATTGAGCAGAATGTTCTGTCTCACAGTTTGCAAATTTTGAGATGTCAGAGTTAGAGGAGCAATTTGTCTGCATTAACTTTTGCGTGAAACTCAATAAAACCTTTACAGAGACACACCAAATTATGCAGGAAGCCTACGGTGGTGAGTGTTTAACCCATACTCGGCATTGCGGATGATTCACACAGTTTAAAAATGGCCTGACAGAAGTTAAAGATGACTCTCGTACAGGATGCCCTTCAATGTCTACCGATGATGCTCAAGTCAGTAACATCAATGAAATTGTGTGTGCCAATCGAAGACTGATTGTCCAAGAGATTGGAGAAGAATGTCACATTTGAGTTGTATTATGTCATGAAAGCATGGCACAGCATCTTGGAATGCATCATGTTGCTGCTAAGTTTGTCCAATGGCTCATTAGTCAAGACCAGAAATACCTTTGCCTCACAGTCTGTGAAGAGCTTTTGGATCAAGATGTTCATAAGAGAATCATAACTGGTGATGAAACATGGGTCTACGGCTATGCTGTTGAGACCAAGTTTCAATCTTCACAGTGGGTCGGGAGAGGTTCTCCAAGACCAGAAAAAGCTTGTCAGGTCAGATCAAGTGTCAAAGCCATGCTGATAGTTTTCTTTGACTTTGAAGGATTAGTTCATCATGAATTTGTGCCACAGGGAAAACTGTTAATCGATGGTACTATCGGGATGCATTGCGACGCCTGTGAGAAAATGTGAGAAGGAAACAGCGCGATATGTGGGAAGACAATTCATGGCTCTTGCATCACAATAATGCACCCGCACATTCATGCCTGTTGTTGCATGACTCAAACCAGCAAGAGGTGTACCAGGACTACTTCCGGAAGTGGAAATAGCTTTAGGAGCAGTGTATCAATTGTGGAGGAGAGCATTTTAGAGGAGGCCATGCATAAGTAAAAGGTAAGTGTAGAAAAATTTTGTGGACAAAATTCCAGAATTTTTTGAACAGACTTCGTATTTGTGTACAGATTAAGTGATTGGTGGGTCAGCCTAGAGTGAGGTGCGGGAAAGGGAATGCATGGATGGAGGTAGGTGTTGGAGAGACATCACTAGAGGTTAATGCCAAGCGATTTGTGCGTTTGAAGCCTATTTTGTAAGGACAAGTTCTATCTAATAAATGAAAAGTGCTAGTTTGCTTTCATTCTACTGTATTAATTTTATTTTGTTAACCAGTTTTCGGCTTACAAGGCCATTTTTAGACATTTACTGGTGTCTGAAGGTGACCTTGTAAGCTGAAAACCGGTTAACACTGTAAAAGTAATGCTTCTTTGGAACTAATTCATGTGGTTTGAGAATTAGGAGTATGTCTGGATATGGCATATGGGAGATCTGTACGTGGACTAGGTTTTGGGGATAATGCCTGTCAGTGAAATCCTTTGTTAAACTATACAGAGAGATGTCTTAGTGTGGGAGGGATGGCAGCTATTGAAGTGTGCATATGGTAGATAGGTTTTTTTATATATAAAATGCTATTTTTTTATACATGGTTCATATATTTTATAAGGATGAAGGTTTTGTAGAATCATCCAAGAGATGGAGATCAACGTACAGGAAAGTGGTATGCTGAGTTTAAGGGCCAGGCGAAATGGATAGGTGATAAGTTGTTGACTATAGCATGTCTTAGCCCTGAGTGTGTATCATGAAGATATAATCAATGTCCATGAACCACACAAGGGATGTAGGATATTGGCTAATTGGGAAGAAATTTCCTAGGTGGAAATAGTAAAATAGCCAGTATTGCTTGCAAGTTAAAGGTAGAGCTCACCATATGTAGCATTGTTGAGAGGACCATTTGTGGAACTTTCATACAGAGTCATGTGGAGGATCTGAATCAGGGGCTCAGCTGGTTCTGCAACTGTGTAGGCTGCAGATTCCTTGACTTGTACTGTGGGATGGAGAGGTGTCATAATCTACACAATAGATTGGGGGTTCACTACACACTTCAGGCAGCTACATAGGTGGTGGAGCTACATGGGTAGTTGGGCTGTGTAGAGAGGGCTGGACAGTTTTTTAGGTTATAAGGTCTCTGAGAAGTTTAAGCAGGGATACATTCTCAAAGGATTCAGATCAAACACAGAATGAGGGTAGACCTAGGAAACATTAGTATTTTAGTTGTAAATTGTCGTAGCTGTGTTGGTGAAGAACCAGAGCTCCAAGCACTCATGAAAAAACACTGAAGCAGATGTTGTTACAGGTAATGAGAGCTTGCTAAAGCCCAAGATAAGTTTACTTGAAGTTTTTATCAACAACCTAACAGTTTTCTTAAATAATGGATTAAATTCCGATGGTTGGGGCATGTTTGTTGCTTTTAGAAGTAGTTTATCTTGTACTGAATTTAAAGTAGATAAATGCTATGAGTTAGTATGCTTAAAGGTTATGTTTGACAACCAGGATAAATTAATAATTGCTTCCTCTTACTAACCCCACTGACTGAGATGATATAGTTGCTGAAAGGTTCAAGGAAACTTGAGTCTCATTTCAAGTAGGTACCCAACTTGTACAATTATAGTTGGAGGTGACTTCAATCTATCCTCAATATATTGGTGAAAATACATGGTTAAAGTTGGTAGTAGGCATAAAAAATCATTTGAAATTATACTAACTGCTTTATTTCAAGAGCCTGTGTTGTAACCAGGCAAAACGACTTTCGTTCGGCCACACCTATGGGTTCATTGATTGCTCTCGGAGGAGGTTCATCACACGAAAACATATGAAATATTAGTTCACTGTATTACATAAATAAATAAAAGATTTACTTAACTTTGACACACTTCATTGGCACAGGAATCCCAAATAATTTACAACTGTCATGGACTAGCAAAGCACCACTTGATGCACTAATTAACAAATTGTTTCCTGCAGAACGATGTTCAACATTAACAATGCTACAAGTTTGTCTAAAACTTTGACTGTCATGTTAGTCCTATACTGTGATGCTGACTCCTTCAGATGAGGTCACAAACTGGGGAGAGCTCTTGCATGTGTGCTGTTGCTGAGAGGGAGGCTTGGTCGTTTTGAGTGCCTCTCATATTTCATTGTGGATTGCAGCAAGCCCTTGCTAATGTCTGTCTGTGATATCAATTTATGTTGCCGAATTTGCTGTGGCTCCACAATCTCTGGGCGATAAGACATTGGAGACATAAGCGGCAGTGGTGACTGCGATAGTATAAGCGGGGGCGTCCACCTCCATGGGCACCACAGTATGGTGCCAGCAGTGACAGGTGGCAAGATGGCTGCAACTGCATATGAGGATGCCAGTGATGTGCTAGGTCTGTGGGCAAACATTCTGCAGCAGAATCACTGACATACACGTAAGTGCAGTGCTGCTGGTATCGTAGCCACCGCAGTGACCCAGCAGAACCATGGGCAATTTGTGAGGAGTGTCCGAGTTCTTTGGTAATGTCTTCACATTCCCAATGCTGCCTCTTGCCAAAGACTTTGTAAAAGACTTCCTCCTCCAGGTGTAACTTGTTTTATTTGAGTGACTGCTCCCATGTGTGGGAGCTACAGAATTTCTCCATATGACTTTTGAATGTTCAAACGAACTGCCATTGATGGCACGAAACTGATAGAAAGTGACTACTGTGAATTATGGACCATTGTCTGAGACAGTGACCTCAGAAAGACCTTAAAAAAAAAAAAAAAAAGACAAAGCCAATACCTTACTTGCAGTAGTTGTATATGTCATGGGAACAACAAGAGGAAACTTACTGTAAGCACCTACCACTAACAACCATCATGTGCTCCAGAATGGACCTGCAAAAAGCAACATGAATGTGCTGCCATGGTCCAAACAGATGTGACCACTGAAAAAAGCATTGCGGCAGAGATGACTGATTCTCCACACAAAGTTTGCAACAAGCGGTCATTTGTTCAATCTGAGCATCCACGCCGTGCCAAGTACAATGATGGTGGCCAAGTTGTTTTGTGTGAACTGTGCTCCAGTGACCTTGGTGCAATCAAGATAAGACTTCCTGCTGTACGGATTGAGGAATCACAACACATGTCATCATTCTCTATCTGCAATAGGAAAACACCTGATCACTCAGAAAGCACGTGATGGTGCGGAAAATAGCAGTGTGGTATGGGGTGGAGAATTTCTTTCAAACTGTATGGCCACCCATGGCGCACATATTCCTAACCAACCTGAAGAGCTGCATTGGTAGCAGTGACTGCAGCAAATCACCGAAAGTTGAGAGGAAAATTTTGAAGACATTCAATATTCTGAGAATCAATCTGAAAACATGATTCATCAGATGAATCAAATGCTGTATTGAAACTGACTGCTAACTAAGACAACATGTGAGCATTTGAATGTTGGGCAGCGGCTCCGTACAACAACTCATGCTGATAAATAGACAATATCAGAGCCCACCGTTGCAATTTTTGTGCTTTGTTGAATGCTGATGATCTGTCAGCAAATAGAACGTCTGATTGTACAAATACTGGTGTAATTTTGTAACACCATGGGTAATGGCGAATGCCTTTTTTTCAGTGTCCCTATGACTGATTGGAGATCCTTAATGTTACAGGGCACTGATAGATCTCTAATTGCAGCCAAGTGCAATGTAGTTGAATGTATAGTTTGTGTATTTATTGCATGACCAACATAGTTCAGTTCTTCCTGGCTGAAGAAGGACTTTTCCATATTGTGCTTTAAGCCAGCACCAGAAAGAACTTTAAACACACAGTCTGAATTTGCTAAATCTTCAGCAGGTGTACCACCTGTGACCTTAATATCGTCCAAATAGTTTGTACAAGAAGGGGCTTTGCTGTTAACTGCTCCAGGAACTACCGAAAAATTGCAGGAGCTGAAGCATTTCCAAATGTAGTCTTTGAAACTGAAACAAATCTGAGTGAGTGTTTATCACAAAGTATTGCTTAGACTGTTCATCCAGTGGTAACTGTACATATGCCTCTCGCAAATCTATCCGTGAAAAGTATTTACCCCATCCCAAATTGTCCATCAATTGCTGCTGATCTGGAAGAGAAAAAGAATCCAATACAGTGCATGGGTTTAGCATTGCCTTAAAGTCAGCACACAACTGTAAATCACCTGAAGGGCTCTTCAGAATAACCGAGTGATGCTCATTGGCTTACAGAAAAGGGGTTTGAAAACCCCATTGTCTTGCCATCTTTGCAATTCACGAGCAACTTGCTCACATATTGCATGGGGGCAAGTCGTGTGCAAAAAAATCATGGCTGTGCATTGTGATGTGCACATCAGAGTCTGTTGTCCTTCCTATACCCAGTTCAAATAGTTCCTTGTAGTTACTACACAAGTCAAAACGTTAGTGTGACACACTGAAAGACTGATTTTTAACACATCATTCTGAATGTACAAATGAAACAAATCAAATAAATCTAACCTAAATATGTTTACACTATTTTTAGAATTGAGTACATGAAAAGAAATACACTTTATCACTCCCTGGAAAGTTTCTGGCAAACTACACATACCAAGGACTGAAATTTCTTGTCCATTGTAGGCAGACAAAATAGAAGTATGCTGCTATACGGTGGACTCCATATTTTGGCACAAGTGTCTTTATTTATCAGGAAAACAGAAGCACCGATGTCCAGTTAAGACTTAATGGCCTTGTGTTCCACTTTTAAATGAACAAAAAGTTTGTTCGTTTGTCTGTGTATATCAACAGAAGAGTTCCATGATGCGGAAGTACTTGGTTCAGTGATATGATGTGTAGTCTGTACATTTGTTGACAGCACAGTTGTTGTCACCGTGCAAAGCACGATGGTGGCTGTCACCTTTGCCCTGCCTGCCACATAAACACAGAGTTTGATTGTGGCCTTCACCTCCACATTGAAAGCAACTAGCTTTATGGCACTGACAGTTTTACTGTACATGCCTTGAAAAACTCTGACAAGATGATTCTCACAGAATTCTGTAACATGGAGTGTGTTACAAAACTCCATGTACCATGAGACTCAGAGTTTTTACTCCTACTATTCTTATTGTTCTTACTATTTGTCTGAGCACTTTTCTTAATTACTTCAAAACTATTCTACACATGACACTCTGTATCTCGTGCACTACATACAAAATAAATATATGGAGCCTAAAACTCAACCTCTGTTGAGTCCACAATTACTTGAGATTCCACTGCACACAGCACTGTTTTTAAACCAAGGTCAGACAATTTTAGAATTGCAGTGTGAATGTGTGTGTCTGATACATTCTGCGCAATAGGATCATGTAACATTATGTCACTATAGTTAATTCCACATGAACATTTAAAATTGCAATGTCGTGTGCGACCTCCGAGTTCTGCTATCTGTTGTTTGACTGTCTGAGCAGGCTGCTGCTTCAGATGAAAAAATTCAATTTGTGCAGCTGCTACAGTGATTTGACTGTCAAAATATTGGTAAGTGACGTTCTCAGGAACAGTTTCTCCACAGAGAGTAAGACAGATGCAATACACTTCAGGAAAATCGCTCCATACCTGTTATTTTGTAGGTGGCAAAGTCCGACCACTCTTTGTTCTGGCTGTGGTGTGGGCAAAACTTTGGAGCAGCTACCCGTGGCGGTGATTTTTGAGTTTGTAGTAAGGACGTCAGTTCAGTGAGCAGCAGGCATTCCATCTGCTGTGCCTGAAACTGTGCAAGATCGATTAGAGAGGTTTTCTGAGGCAGCTCGGACTTTTTGAAATGGTGTAGGACAAACAATAAGACAACTGACCAGCAGCAGAGCAACAAAATTTGGAAAAAGGATCTATAAAACAGGAGGTAGCTGGGGAGGAACACAAGCCAGTTAAATGCCGATCACCATCACCATTTGTTGTGACCAGGTGAAACCACTTTCGTCTGGCTACAACTGTGAGCTCTTTGATTGCTCTGGAAGAAGGCTTATCACACTAGAACACATGAAATATTTGTTCACTTTATTACTTAAAGAAATAAAAGATTTACTTAACTTTGGCACATGTCTTTGCCACAGGAGTACTGGATAATTTACAACTGTCATGGACTAGCAAAGTATCACTTGATGCACACTAATTAAACAACTGTTCTCTTGTAATACTGTGTTCAAAATTAACAACACTACAGGTTCACCTGAAACTTTGGCTGTCACATTGGTCATGTACTATGATGATTACTCCTTCAGATGAGGTCATGAACTGGAGAGAGCTCTTGCTTGTTCAACACTATAATGACCTCAGCACGAGAGTGCTGCTGTTGCTGAGAAGAGAGGGAGATGTGACCTTTTGGAACACCTCCCATATGTCGTTGCGGATTGCAGCAAGCTTTTAATCAAATTGCGTGCGTATGGAGTGTCTCCTCTGAGTTATGCAACTGGATTCATGATTTGCTATAAGAAAGGTCACAGTTTGTAGTAATTGATGGGAAATCTTCCAGTGAAACAGAAGTGATTTCTAGGATTCCCCAAGGAAGTGTTATGGGGCCTCTGTTCTCCTAATCTATATAAATAATTTAGGGGGCAATGTGGGCAATCCTCTTATTGTCTATAGATGATGCTATTGTTTACTGTCTAGTAAAGTCAGCAGAAGATCAAAACCAATTGCAAAATGATTCATAAGGAAATGGTCCAATCTGACATGTTGAAACCTGCCCTTAAATTTTTTATACATGAAGAATACACTGAAAGAAATAAAATTTTAATATTTTAGGTGCTAAGATACACTACTAGTAGGTTTTTTAAAAATAATTTTGAAAATCATCAAATTCATTGTTCGCAAGGTGGCTGGAGAAATGTACACTTCTACCATAGCTGTAGCAGACACAACATGTGCACACGGCAGGCATATGCCTTTGGTTGACAGCACATTGGTAAACAGGCAACACAGCACAATGCAATTATAATTCGTAAAGGGAATTTCAGTTTCCATTGATAGATCCTCTGACACAGTTGTTCACAACTACTATTCACTCATTTAATATGCATAATAATTAGCAGTTGCCTTTATGGTATTGCTAAACATTAACAATGGAAATAAAACTGAATTAATTTTCTTTGTGGTTCTTCATATATTATTGCTGTCTTTGTGCAGGTTCCAGAGTTTCACAGTAATGGGAAATCCAATTAATGTTTTCGACCTTACTGAGATGAAATATGAAGAACGTGGTCCACAATCAAAATCACCTATTCTCCTGAAGACCTACATATGTATTTTATGTATAAATTAATTTTTTGGGCATTAATTCAAATGATGTTGATATTTTGTTTGAAGTTGTCAAAACATTAGAAGAAATAAGAAATACCTGTGATGATTCTGTGAATTGTGAATCCAACACTGATTATTGTGCTAAATAAAGTCCAGAACAAATATACAGTACCTTCCTAGCCGACAGAAAACATGTATAGCAATAGCATACAGTGACATAAAAGCTTGTAAATTTTTTGGTTAAATGACGGAGCAAGAAAATGCTTAAAGTTAAGCAGTGTGCGAAACTACTTTTGTGTGATACACTCTGAACATGAATTATATAAATGAAAAGAAGATTTACATGAAGTACGAATATTCACCAAAATGAAATTGCAAAAATGTGAAAGAAAAACTATTCAAAAGACTCAGGGTTGCTCTTGAGAGTCAGTGCACCATTGCCGAGGGAGATCTATGAGATTGGGCACATTGCTGGTTTCCAGGCTTCTTTGACCTGGTGAAACAGATTCAGAAAATTATATGGAAAAGGAGGTTGCAAATTAAGTTGTTCACATCAAATAAATGTATAAAAGGGATGTCATTAATATGTAACACCACAGAGAAATTTGTAGTTGATGTGAAGACAAAGCTATTTGTTACACCCTGAAGTGCTGTATGTAGTCTACCGTTCAGGATTCATGCAAGAACTGCATGTGGACTGCACTTTATCATTTCTAATGAGAAAGACAGAGTCACTTGTGCAGACAGTGAATGCTGAGACATATTCGTATACAACAGTGCCAGTGATAAGTATCAGTGGATTACTGTTTCTGCAGCTTTATATCTGTTTTCAAGACCCTAAAGGCAAATTAGGACCAAGAATTAAAAAGAAAAAGATCTGTTTAACTGTAAAAATATTGTAATCAACATAGAAAAATCCAGATAGTGGGAGAGAATAATTTGAATATTACATCTGAAATGTCCTCATATCAGTTGCAGAAAAGGATTCATTGCTTTTGGTGGATCTGGGCCTGGACATAATGATACCTCTGTCCTTACAAGGATGACAAAAAAATTGTTAATATAACTTAGATTCCACCTGAAACTAATAGTCTGATTGAGCCTCTTGATAAATAAATTCTTTGACCTTGTAAAGCATTTTCGAGAAAATTGTTGGACAATTTAATTTCCAATAGCTCTTTGTCATTTCAGGTTCATCAGTGGAACAGTATTGTTTATTTTCAGTCATTTGTGATGTCAGTTTGCATCACTACATTTTACAAGTTTGATCAAGTGCAATATGCAGAACGTTAGTGATAACCATTTCTTACTTCATCCCAATTCTGTCTAAACAAAACTAATTATTACTGTGTAATGCCTGAATGCTCTAATTTTTCTTGTATCATGCGTGACTGGAGTAAGGAAAATGCTTGTTTTTGTCGTCTGATAGACACTTCACATTTTTGTGATGACTGCAGTGAACGAACAAGTCTCAATTAATGGAAGTCGTCTGTAATGTAACAGTATACGCTGCCTTCATTTCCTTTCCTGTGCTAGTCACTTGTATAATAATTGCATCTGCAACAGTTTAGCTGTCAATGTGAACAGCAAGTTATCTAAATAACTAATAAGTTGAGACATTTTTGGCATCATTTAAGTGCTTGAAATTCTTGTGTGTGCACTTTGGGCTTTGCACTGTGCGGAGCTATGTTCTCTTGCCATGGCTGCATCTGCTTATTTGCCATTTAGTACTCTAGGTAGGAAGGGCTGTACAAACCACTGCTGTAAGTGGTTCTTCATGTGGCAAAAATAAGCAAATTTAACATTCTTTAACGCTTTTTTCCTTAGCAGCTAAAATTTTGACAATGCATTTCTTGTAGTGTATTCTTCCTGTGTGAAAAATTTCAGGACAGGTTTCAAGACATTGGATTGGACCATTTCTTTGTTAGGCAAGATATTTGTATTGTGCCAAAAATGGTAGTTGACCCTAAATAATGAAAAGTGTGAAGTTGCCCACATGAGTACTAAAATGAATCCATTAAATTTCATTTACACACTAAATATCACAAATTTAAAGGTTATCAATTAAATTAAATACTGAAGGATTACAATTACAAACAACTTAAATTAGTACCATCACATAGAAAGTGTTGTAGGGAATGTGAACCAAAGACTGGATTTTGTTAGCAAAGCAGTTAAAAGGTGCACCAAACGTACTAAAGAGACTGCCTACACTACACTAGTCTGTCTTCTTCTGGAGTATTATTGTGTTGCAGTATGGGATCCATACCAGATAGCATTGACAGAGGACATCAAAAAGAAGATTAGCAAGATTTGTATTATCGTGAAATGGGATGAGAGTATGACATGCAGGATAACTAATTTAGGATGGCAATTGTTAAAACAAAGGCATCTTCATTTGCTGCAAATTTTTCATGAAATTCCAATCAGCAGCTTTGTCTTGTAAATGCAAAAATATTTTGTCATGTAGCACCCACATAGGGAGAAGTTACCACAGTAAAGAGAGAGAGAGAGAGAGAGAGAGAGAGAGAGAAATCAGGGCTCACATGGAAAGATTTACATGTTCATTTTTCCCACATGCTATTCAAGAATTAAATGGTTGAGAAATGGTCTCAAAGTGATTCTGTGAACCTTCCACCAGGCACTTAATTATGAATCGCATAGTAGTCATACAGATATAGATGTAAATGAGCTACAAAAAAGTTTCCATTTGAGGTTGCTATGCAAGTACTCCTGGCTGTACCACAGATTTTTACATATACCTTCCTCTCAGAGCTGGTAGTGATTGCAGGTGGCAAGGTGTGGGATACACATCTGCTCGTCATGAGGAATCTGGACAGATAGGAATACAGTAGTATATATACTCGTGTTTGAATGTCATCACTGACCGCTTGATTTATTACTGATTCCACATGATAGTGCAGCATTTTCATGTGTTGTTAACAACAATAGTTTCCATGTTCCTGTAGGCCCTGCCCAGCTTTAAGTTAACTTCTGTTGTTGGTTCTTCATGTAGATTCTACAGCACATGAAATACACTCTAAGTGGGGAAAAAATATGCACCATAAAGGAATTATCTGAATGGGATAGAAATAAGTAGAAGTGATGTACGTGTACCGACAAACAAATTATGACAATTTCAGAAAGATTGGATGATGTATTCCAGAGAAAGAGATTCTCAAATTGAACAAGTCAATAACACGTTCGTCCACCTCTGCCCCTTATGCAAGCAGTTATTCAGCTTCGGATAGCATTGTAAGATGTCCTCCTTAAGAATATTGTGCCAAATTCTGCCCAATTAGCATATTAGATGATCAAAATCTCAAACTGGTTGGAGGGCCCTGCCCATACGAAATTTGAAGTGAGACTCATCACTGAAGACAATTCTACTCCAGTCAATGAGGTTCCAAGCCGAAGATGTGTCTGGAGATGTACTGGATAGTGGTGTGATGCCAAACTGGCTGTTGCCTGCCATACAGCCTGACAACCAGGAAAAATGGTCTGCACTGCCATTTCTTTTCATAGAAGGACCCCTTTGGTTGTCATCTGTGGCACTCTTATAGCCCAGCAATAACTCAATGATATTGTATGCACCATTTTGTTGCCCTTCATGGCAAGCCACCTTGGCCTTACATTTCAACAAGACAATGCCTGCCTGCACGTGACGAGAGTTTTCTCTGCTTGTCTTCATGCTTGCCAAACACTACCTTGGCCAGCAAGTTTGCCGGATCTCTCCCTCTCTGACATCATATCAGAGACCTTGCATTTTTCAGTGTACACATAAATATTTTTGGGTAGCAATTAAAGAATGACAGTGCATGTGAATACTTAACTGATTTGTAATATAACAATTGTGATAAGAAAAGCTTTCCATGAAGAGGGAAAAAATTAGATAAGAAGAGAAGAGTTAAAACTTTCCTGAGGCATTGGGGAACAAATTTGAGACTATAGATAATGATGTATATCGACCAAGTAAAGGCAAACCTGACATCATTCGACAAGAAAGAAACCATTAGGGCATTTTTGAAACAATATTTGAGCAAAACCTTTCCAATGTTGAGGTGCAAGTTATTCCATAGTTGAGTATTTGCAACACAGAACAACTTGAGATAAGTATTTATGATGTGAGAGGACATGTAAAATAATTTATAATGTAGGGATGAAATGTCTCATGGGTGGTGTTGATGTGGGAATTGTATACTATGATTTGTGAGGAATCAATGGAGCAAACAAGATATGTACTAATCAGACCTCTGTTGTCACTTAACCAGGCTACTTCTCCATGGGAAGGGCTTAGAGGAATTTAGAAAGAGATCATGGTAACTGGAGCTGTTGTTAATGAAACCTTGTAGAATTTTACAGTAGTCAATCATGGCAATAATAGACCCTGAACCATTTTTTGTTTGATGTCACTGATCGTATATTCATACTTTATTAGTTAAATGACATTGTGGAACCATGTCCGAAGCCTTCTGAAGTAAAGACTCATGACACAGATCTGTTCACCTGTATCTGTAACAAGGAAACTGACTGATCTCAAGGAGCTGTCATATTGATAATATTCTTCTCGGGTATGCAGCCGGATCATAACGTCTTCATGACACAATATTTCCGCGGTCCATCTGGCCGCCATCTTCAGGTGAGAGTGCTGGTGCACGAACTTGCCGGAACTGACTTCCTAGCGCAAGCTGCGGCCCCTATATAGGCCGCAGAAGACCCACAACGCGTGCGCGAGAAGGTGCCGTAACTGCCCTCTAGCGCAGTAAACATACCGTGCCGCCAGTGGTGGAAATAGGCGAAATCGAGATATCGCTGTCAAAAATTTAAAAAAAATTTTATTCCGACGATCGAAACACAGACCGAAACTCATTCTGGAAACACAGACCGTTGTTTTTTGATGTCAGATAACACCAGGTCCCAAGTCTTACTTAAAAGATAGCCCTTGTCTCAATTAATAAGATTGTCAGATAAACGAATCTCTATGGATTCTTTTAAAACACAGTGCTCCGCCACTGCAGATTTCTCAGGTTGAAGCAGCCGTGTGTGCCGCTGATGCTCAACACTTCAGTCCTGAATGGTCCGGATTGTCTGCCCAATATAAGCCTTCCCACAGTGGCAAGGGATCTTGTACACACCGGGCTTCCTCAAACCCAAGTCATCCTTTACAGAGCCAAGGAGCACTCTAATCTTGGCTGGCGGACGAAAAATACTTTTGATATGGTATCTTTTCAGAATTCTTCCTATCTTCGAGGAAATGCTCCCAGCAAAAGGCAGAAAAGCCACCGGTTTGCAGGTATCTTCTGGTGGTTCAGGCGAAGGTCCATACTGGAAAGCACGGCGGATCTGTTTATCTGAATAGCCATGATCCGGCTGCATACCCGAGAAGAATATTATCAATTATTACGCCGGGAAAGCCTTCGTAGCCACAGCTGTCATATTCATTGGGAGTTATTTTGCCGTTTTAAAGTTACACAATATACATAGCTGAGTGATCTACAATAAACAGTGGCTTGAAGCTCTGCTTTGTAGGCAGTAAAGGTACAGTGCATTTACTTAACTATCTTACTTAATTTCCTGTTCTATTTGCATTTGTGCAATAAGGAAAGTGTAGTAGTATGGTCTTCATCAGTGGAAGTGTTCTAACAGCCTTCATTTTACTATCTTCTGTTTTGATACACATTTTGTTAACAAAGACTTAAAAAGATGATCCAAGTCTGCTGACTGTTTTCACACATGATGAAAACTTCTTGCTACTGTTTGATTGTTATATGTGTATAACTTGGCCCTAAAATTGGGAAAGACTTTTTGCTCAACTTGTCTCACAATGATTTCAGTTTCATTTAATTTCTGAATTTCTGCAGTCTTTTCATTTCAAATACACCATCCTCCTTGTAGTAAGCAGGTTTTTATGGTATTACCAAGCCACATTGAATCTTTACAATATTTCACACCTGGGGCCCTTCAGAATTTTCATTGCAGCTTAATGCATGCAATTAAATACGTAGGTAATTTCACTGGATGTGTTCAGATTTTTTAGCTGGGAAGTGAATTTACTTTCTTTCATTATAAGTTTTCCAGCTTTGGTAGTCTCAATAGACAGCACCTGAATTCTGATTGCTTATCCCCTTGTTGACACTCATTATGCTTATTCTTTTTGGCTTTGAAAGTGGTTGTGTCCCGAATGTTTGGCTGAAGTATTTCTTCAAAATATCTGTACAATAAATCTTTTTGATTGATTTTAGATTATCCTTATCTCTGATGCTGAAGCATAACTCTCTTAGTAAATTGCTGGAAACTTGAAATCTTTCAATGTTTTCATTGTGTGATTGGGAAATCTGCATGTTATATTCTTAAGATAGTCACAGAAAAGATCTTCTATTTTGACTGTAAAAGCATATAGCTGATAGAAACACGAAGTATATGTCTCAATTCACTGTTGATAGTAAAATGTTTTGTTTTCCAAATTTGTGTTGATATTGGAAATATTGTTGAATTTTTTGAAAATGAAATAATACCTCACTGGGTATCTGATATGCTTTTCTGATAAATTTCTACTGAGCACTGTTACTTCGAGTTCAGTCCACATTCTGTACCTATAGTGAAATTGCCATTGATACATGTGACAATCTGTGGGACCATACAATATAGGATTCAACTGTTTTCATGTGCAAAATGAATATTTTCTTTGGTTTTTATCCAACTTTGAGGGTCATCATTTTTTTCTGCTGCATAAAATGTGAAGTAACAAAGTTTCTTTATGAGGTGGTCTACAAAATTACACTGATCATTGTTGTAAAACAGATTAATTACTCTGCAAGTGTTATACATATGCTGCTTAAGTACTTGTTTCTGATATTTTGCGCACACCTGACCTGTGAAGAGATCCTGAAGTCCTCTGTAGAGTAGAGGATGACAATCAGTTCAGGATATGATGCTACAAGCTGTGACATTAAACATGTGGGAAACTGTCAGCAAACACTTTTGTCCTTTCCTCATTTTAACAATTTTGTAGAGGTACTAATGATGACAGTAAATATTTGCTAAATCTTCTACATGTTTTAATATTATAATCATAAAGATAGTGTTTTAAATATTGTGTGATACTGAAAAACAATGTGTGTACCAGGATCAGGCACCAGATGAGGGAGTGACTTTCAACAACAGCATGACATCAGACGATGTGTGTCCATCCACTCCACAGCAGGATCCCAGGTAATGATTTTCTTCTTTAGCGTACAAGGTTTACCATTATTTACTATGCATCACTGTTACATTTATTTGTGCTTATCAGATTTTAAAATTCTGTGCTGCATAGGGACTTCAGAAAGTAAGTTACATGTGTTGTCCCATGCTAAGACTACTGTGCACCAAGAGTACATGTTCCGGGTATTCTGCGGACCCAGTTCTGCTGTGGTACGGGTAACAAGTGAATCATAGTGTGGGAGTGAAATGGTGCAGCAACTGGAAATGTATTCCAAAATTGAAGTAAGAGGAACAGTACTGTCCTTGTGGGTGAAATGTGTAAATTGTACACAGATTCACTGTAAAATTATGGTGTTGTATGGACCAAATGTAATGTTGTGTGCAGCCATAGTAAAATGGTGTCAATAATTTCACTAAAGCTACTCAATTGTAGGTGATGGTAATCTGCCAAACAGTGCAGATTTTGCACCATGCAATTTCCATGTTTCCAGGAGACTGAGAGAACTTCTGGGGAGAAAGAGATTTTTCAATGATAAGGACATCCATACAGCAGTTCTTGAATGGCTCTGCCATCAAGGAATTGAATGGTTGCTAGGATGTTCTGACCAGTGACTTCACTATGTTGAAAAATAGTGTCATGTATGTGTGTGACTTAGTGTAGCGCAGCATTCAGTAAAAGTTACTTGACCTGCCATAATAATTTAGAAGTTGCTTTTTGAAGGACAGACAGAAAATGTATGGCAGGGGACTATAATTCATCATAATTCAGCCAATTAGCACCAAATATTTATAAATTATACTCACAAACCTTCATCTAGTTAGTTATCCAAATGAGAAAAGGTGACTTGTGTCAATGTTTAATCCGAAACGTGTTTTGTTCGTGGCAAATCTCCATGTCATGAAGAGGTGATTGCTAGGTTAAAAAACAGTGATGAAAATCTGTGGTCTGACCGGGATTTGATCCTGCAGTTTTTTGTTACCAATCTCGCACTTTACTGCTAGACTATAAAACCCAACTTTGATCTTGCTCTGGGAAAATGTGACCTATAGTTTAATGTGTAATCCGAACCATGTTTTGCTTCAATGTCCACATCATTGAGAGGTGAATTTCAGGATAAAAGACTGTGAAAAATCCTTGGTCCAACTGGGATTTAATTCCATGACCTTTCTTTTGCCATTCAGGCGTGTGCTAGACCCCCAGGCATGACAAGGTTTCTGCTCAAGCTTGTCTGCTGTCTGGAGTTGTTGGCAGCTGTACTGGTAGATGGCAATGCCATTGTTAATTCATCGTATTTCTTCCAGTTTCAACAAAATATTTATGAATTATGTGAACAAACCTTCCTTGTGAGTCAATCCATCTATCTGTCAAAACCGAATCAAATCCCTATTGTAGTTTCTGAGACCAGCCCATACATACAAGTAGAAGTGAGCAGGGACTTCAATTTATGTATGCAGAGGAAAGAAGACAGAGAGAAAATTTTAACGATTTCATCAGATAAGAAAATACCTGTCCAGTTGTTTTCATACATGTAGAAAAAGAAAGTAATTTTACAGATTTCTCTTCTACATGTGAGTCCTCATTATTAAAGGTGCAATTCCCTCTTCTGTGTTTATCCACCAAATGTTCAAGCCACAAAATTCATGATTGTATTGTGATTTTTTTAATAACTGTGAAATAAGTGTCATTTGGTAGAAATATTTGACTTCTTGTCATTTATCACTGCTCGAAACTCTTTGCCCTTTTGCTAACAAGGTAACATTTTACCACAACTATTTTACAATTACTATATTGTCCACCACAGCTGTCCATTCCAAGATTATACACATATACACTGCAGTATTATTCCACTTTTGCTGAATTGTCTGGACTGTTTTCTCCAAGTAGAAACTGAAAATAAGTGTTTCCTGTGAAGTTTCATTTCTGAGGCTCTCTTTTTCTTGCTCTGCCTTCTGCAGACATAGTTCATTGGCAGTTTTCAGTCTTTCCCTTCGTCCTTCATTTGCAATCAGGTTCAATTTAATCACATGTTTGGCAGATGTCTTTTTGGAGTATGAAAAGGCAGATTAAAATCTTCATTAAAAATTGTCTGAAGACCCATTCCTTAATGGGCTGCAGTTTTCTTCTTGCCTGCAAAACTCCATTGCTTAATTTGGAAGATTAATATCTTTTGCAGTCAGCTGGTTTCCATTTTAATGACTCAAGTGTGTGGAAAATGAAGTTTTGTCTGGTTTGTCATTAGATATATAGTTGAGATACCCACTTCAATGCCATTTTGCTGCTCCACCAACAGAAGTTGAGAATCCTGTTGAGCCAATTTCTTCTGATTTGTAACATGTGAAAAAAAAAAGACTTGCAAACCATAATAGCCACATTTTTTGAATGTATTATGAGCATACAAGTTGTTGTTTTTTATCTAAAGTGTTTGAGTAGGTCTTCTGTCCGATTCTCGTACGAGTTGCCACTTCCTTCCTCTGAAAAGAGCATCCAGTGAAATAATTTTCTACTTTCACACAGCCCAAAATAATCTTTGCTGCCTGTGTATAATAAAAATCCAACTTAATAGTGAAATCATTCCTGTACGTATGACTGGACATCCCATAAAGTTAATTTTTTCTGACCTATCAGCCACATTTCAGTGTACAAGCCTTTCTCGAGTTCTTAAACAACTATATTCCATAAAATGGGGTGAGTAGAAAGAATGGGGTGAATAGCAATGGAACTTCCAAAAACGTTCGATGCTGTCATATCGGGAGACAAATGGGAACATTCATTCAAAGAGTTGTTTGTTTAGATTGTTAGTGATCCAATCTAACAAGGAAATTATAAATTTCAAAATGCTGTGATTAAAGTATATGGAAAATACAAGCAATCATTTAAATTGTATATATTTAAAATTTGTTATTTAGAAGGCAAAGGTTATGTGGATGTTTTTTTGGATGGGAAAAATGGCCAATTAAACACATTTATTTTAACAGCTGATGAGTCACTTTTTAGTCAAGATATTTTTCAAAAGCTCTTTGCTACTTTTGGGGGCTTGGCTTGTAGTTTCAAAGACATCATTTTTAAACATGATGTCAGTGACTTGATACATTAACAAAAAAATCGAGTTCATCAATTTAAAGTTGCAATAAAATAATTATAGGTATAACATTTTTGTTGTTGTATAGAACTTTTTTGAACCAGGTAAATTTTGTTTCTTATTCTCCTAGATCCAAAACCAGTGTTGAAATGTCCCTATTTGCCCCAAATACCAATAAATAGAAAAATAATAATAAGGTTAATGCTGCTGTTTCTATCCACCCCTTGCTGCAGGGTGAATAGAAACACCAAGATTTTATTTTTTTATGTTGAAGAGCATGAGATAGGCCCAAAATCCAATTATAAGTTTAAGGATTAGCCACAAGACTTATAATCCCATACAATTTTAATTTTCATATTTCTTTTCAGAGTTACCTGTTTTTTTCTTTGATGTTGAAATCTGTTTCTATTCACCCCATGTGACGGCATTTTTCCATGCTCTGCCTATTGATGCTTTCTACTGGCTTAGTATTATCTCAATCATCTGTGACAAAAGAGGAAAGTCATAGCAGTGCCATTATTTTGATATGAATGATGCATGAATTGTAAACAGAACTGTCATAATCATTCATGAAAGTACCAGTTTCTGTGACGTATCTGAGAAATGCTGCCTGGGAAACACTTATTGCTGGCAATTCACTAGCACAGTATAAACACATTTTTAGATATTTCACTATCACTGTGACTTTCTACAGGGCTGTACACTGTAACATTGTTCTTTCAGTATGAGGCAATGTGCCCTGTCCCTCTACATGTAAATTTTATAATTAAAAAAAATGGAATTTACCAACATGTAATGCAGTGTTGTGGTTTCACCTACTATTATTATCTCCAGAATTATTGTAAAAGTGCAACTCCAAATCACAGTCAACCACATTCAACACTCGTTATATATGGCTCATTATGTTACCAAATGATGACTTGTTTTTTTAGAAACACACAAATCTGTTAACAGATGGACACACCCCAGGACATGGTCTGTTATTCCCCTGACTGTTCTCTCTCTCAGTTGCAGGAAGCAATGCGTAACTTAAGGTACATTTACATGAGCCACAAAAATTGTATATTACTGACAGTATAAACTGACATTGTTGTCTGGCAACATTGTGGCCACGTGAATTGCCACCACGTGTACTACAGCATGACTGGCCACTATTGCCCAGCAATGTTTGTGGCAACACATTTCCAGGCCAGAAGTTTTTACAAGGAGCCACACTAATGCCACAAAATGGGCGAATGCAAGCTAGTGAGAGTGCGGCTCTCCTACTTTTAAATCACACAAGAAATCAAGTTAGAAAGAACAAGAGAAGTCATGTGTCATGAAGACATTCTTTTTTAAGTAAGCGGAATGCTTCTAAAAATTTAACCAGTGAATGAGAATATTGAAACTTAATTTTGAATATTTTGTACAAGCAATTTGTCCAAGAATCGCTAAAATCAATACAAATACACGAGAGTGTATACTGTTACAACACAACTGGAAAGTGTATACTATTACAACATAACTGGCCATTGCCCTTCGGTTTTTAGCTACTGGCAATTTGCTCAGAAGTTTAATGTACCGTAGCTCTTTAAATTTCACTATTCATCAATAAACCTCATGGTACTGGTATGCATTGCTTTGATAGAAGGACTGAAAGATTTCATTAATTGGGAATAAGAATACAATACTTTTTGTTTACAAGCACAAACCGCTGCTGGCACTTCAGGTACATCTCGAGATAGAGTGAAGCTCATGACATCAAATGCAGACCATATGGGTGAAGAGCCACCCGCACTTCTACTGTTCCTGTATGATGTTTTTGCTTTTCATCTGGCATAAGATTGAAGACTTTGGAATTCTTTGTATGCTCTATCAAGCGTGATTCCGAAATATCAGTAACAGTGTGCCAGTTGCTTTTTTTCAAGTTGAGATCCTTGTATAGGCTACAGTAATTTCAATGTCCCATAGCTCTGGTCATAGGTTAATAGCATTTATAAAATTCATAGTAGTCTTGTTTGTCCTCTTCTCCATTGCTGTACACAACAAACAACTAGAATATGTGGCTATATGTACACATGCAGACATGTGAACAAAAGCAAAATGGTATTTTTTTCACTCAGACATATGACTGCAGCGTTTTCAGTGAGAGAAGTAGGAAACAAAGATGAGAACAACAGGGAAATATTTACAGGAGGGATAGAGACAGATACTGCCTTGCAATACGAGATATCCTTCACACTTACCGAGCGAGGTGGCGCAGTGGTAGCACACTGGACTCGCATTCGGGAGGACGACGGTTCAATCCCGTCTCCGGCCATCCTGATTTAGGTTTTCCGTGATTTCCCTAAATCGTTTCAGGCAAATGCTGGGATGGTTCCTTTAAAAGGGCACGGTCGATTTCCTTCCCAATCCTTCCCTAACCCGAGCTTGCGCTCCGTCTCTAATGACCTCGTTGTCGACGGGACGGTAAACACTAACCACCACCGCCACCTTCACACTTGGTGACAACACTGGCAATCCCTTAGCAGTATGTCAGTGTCTACCTGTAACAACCTGCAGTGTACCTGTAACAGTCTGCAGTGTCAGCAATATTTCCCAACAATTTCACAAAACTGCCATCTATTGCAGCAATATTGATGGCAATGCTTTTGCCACCCTGTATTGCTGTAAAATATGGCCCATCTAGACACACCTTTAAAAATGGCACAAATAGACATGTCCAGTTTTTTACTCAAGTGCAGTACGTGTACATGTACAAATAATTTGCGTTTGGAAATAAGAAAATCATCCATGTTGCACATGAATGTGCACATTGAATTGGTTTTGGATCTAACATTACATGGAAACTGCACATTTGGGACTACAACACAGGGGTAACTTTATGAGGTGCTGTTACTGCACTTCATGTAGTTGGCAGTCACCAAGCACAGATTGGAACTGGGAGCACAAGACACCAAGGAGAAAGTGTAATTGTTGCTGATTCACTGGAATTTTCTTTGCTTGAAAATGTAAATAGACTCTGGTAATTAGGTACTGTTTGATTGGAATACATGGGCAGTAATGTTTTATCAACTGAGTGAGATTCGTAATATTATTTTGCTTCATAAAATATTATATATGATTCTTTACAGGTCGGTGTTAGTCTACAACAGAATTTCTACTGTGATTGGAGCTCCTGAAGATATAACAAAAGTTGGAAGTACAAGGGAATTTCCTAGCCCAAGTCACAGTAGTTCAACACCATACAAGCCTGATGACAGCAAAAGAGCAGGCAGCAAAGGCAAAGGAAATGCAGAGAACTCCACATGGTATGAATATGGATGTGTCTGAAAACATTTATTTGATGTGAAATTTGTAAGTTCCAGAACTGTACCTTGACGTGTGCTATGAATAGCAAACAATAACACAAAGTAACTGTATTTCTTCTTTCATCTGGTTCCCATGAGAGAGAGAGAGAGAGAGAGAGAGAGAGAGAGAGAGAGAGAGAGAGAGAGAGAGAGAGAGAGAGTTTTATGTATTCATGTTCAGAATCATGAATGGGTACAGGCATACACATGCCCACAACAACAAAATGTGTAGCTATGACTGTTCACATTAGGACCATCTTTCTGAGGGATGTACAGAATAAAATAATTTCCCAACAAAGTGGAGGTAGTGTGAGGGAAATGTAATTAGAGGAACAGTGGTTTGCCCCCTATCATAAGCCACTGCCTGCAACAATATAGGGGTTATGCATAATTCAACAGTGTAATTTTTCCACATGACAGTGTTACAGTCCATCCATGACAAACTGTATGTATGAAGCTCCTCCAGAGAAAATTTGAGCTGCTTGTTGGTAACAGTTGAACAGGCATTCTACACAGATATTTGGCAATTTTTACCTAAAGTTGAAAAAAATTACTTCATTACTAGGCACTTGAAAATGTAGCATCTATTTTTGGCAAAATTTGCGTCTATATATTTTTTGTTTGTAAATGATTAGCAGTACAGTTTTAAAAGTTTGGTACATAACATGCGTGAAGATGAAGCCTTAGTGCTTTGAAATTGACTGTTAAAAAAAAAAATGTTGATTGGGGAGCTTTTTCACTGGAATGTTTGCTTTCACAAAAACTTACATAATGTTTTTACTGAAATGGTTTTTTGCTTGCTTTCTTCCTTTGGATCTATTTAAGCTTTCAACAAATGATTGTTACAATTGAGAAGCAGTAGCATTTATCTGCCTGCGAACAAAGTGCTTCTCTTATTTAAGATATTTCATGACATTATTTTCCTTTTCCAAATCAATTCAATAATTAAAAAATCTGCAGAAAATTGATTTCTAACTTTTAAGGACATTCCTAGCCGTGTGACTCGTGCTTGACAACGCTACAGATACAGTGTACAAGTTATAACCAAAAATAACTCTATTGACACTTTTGGGGAAGACTTTCAGTGTGGTTGAGGTACATTGACAGGTTTTGTTTCCCGCTTGCTGTAGTGCAGAGAGCAGACACTATAAACTGACAGTCAGTGGAAAAACTATAATTTTTACTTTCAGAGGGGAGAGGAGCAGTGCGAGGAAACAAGCTGTGCCAGTGCCACATTGCAGCCCAGCCGGCCTATACCTGTGTTATGTGAAAGCAGAAATGATGTACACTATGTGATCAAAAGTATCTGGACACCCCCAAAAACATACGTTTTTCATACTAGGTGCATCGTGCTGACACCTACTGCCAGGTACTCCATAACAGTGACCTCAGTAGTCATTAGACATCGTGAGAGAGCAGAATAGGGCGCTCCGCAGAACTCATGGACTTCGAACCTGGTCAGGTGATTGGTTGTTGCTTGTGTCATACACCTGTGTGCAAGATTTCCACACTCCTAAAAATCCCTAGGTTGACTGTTTCTGATGTGATAGTGAAGTAGAAATATGAAGGGACATGTACAGCACAAAAGCGTACAGACCAACCTCGCCTGTTGACTGACAGGGACCGCTGACAGTTGAAGAGGGTCGTAATGTGTAATAGGTAGACATCTATCCAGACCATCATACTGGAATTCCAGATTGCATCAGGATCCACTGCAACTACTATGACAGTATGGTCGAGCGGCTGCTCATAAGCCACACATCGTGCCGGTAAATGCCAAACGACACCTCGCTTGATGTAAGGAGTGTAAACATTGGACAATTGAACAGTGGAAAAATGTTATGTGGAGTGACGAATCACGGTACAAGATGTGGCGATCCGACGGCAGGGTGTAGGTGTGAAGAGTGACCAGTGAACATCATCTGCCAGCGTGTTAGTTGGGTGGGGTTGGGTTGGGTTGTTTGGGGGGAGGAGACTAGACAGTAAGGTCATTGGTCTCATTGGATTAAGGAAGGACGGGGAAGGAAGTAGGCTGTGCCCTTTCAAAGGAACCATCTCGGCATTTGCCTGGAACGATTTAGGGAAATCACGGAAAACCTAAGTCAGGATGGCTGGACATGGGGTTGAACCGTTTTCCTCCCAAATGCGAGGCCAGTGTGCTAGCCACTGCCCCACGTCACTCTGTACTAGCACGTGTAGTACCAACAGTAAAATTTGGAGGTGGTGGTGTTATGGTGTGGTCATGTTTCTCATGGAGGGGGCTTCCACCCCTTGTTGTTTTGCATGGCACCGTCACAGTACAGGCCTACATTGATGTTTTAAGCACCTTCTTGCTCCCACTGTTGAAAAGCAATTCGGGGATGTCGATTGCATCTTTTAACATGATCGAGCGCCTGTTCATAATGCATCTGTGGCGGAGTGGTTACATGACTGTCCTACACAGAGTCCTGACCGGAGTCCTATACAACACCTTTGGGATGTTTTGGCATGCTGACTTCATGCCAGGACTGACATCGATACCTCTCCTAAGTGCAGCACTCCATGAAGAATGGGCTGCCATTCCCCAAGGAACCTTCCAGTACCTGATTGAACGTATGCCTGCGAGAGTGGAAGCTGTCATCAAGCCTAAGTGTGAGCCAACACCTTATTGAATTCCAGCATAACCGCTGGAGGGTGCCACGGACTTGTAAATTATCTTCAGCCAGGTGTCCGGATACTTTTGATCACATAATGTACAATTGTCGGGATCACCAACCCCCTTCTAGTGTTGTGAAGGTAATAATCGAACCCTATGATGGATCAGGATTGGTGTCTTCACTCACTTAACACAGAGAGAGAGAGAGAGAGAGAGAGAGAGAGAGAGAGAGAGACAGAGAGAGAGGGGGGGGGGGGGAGAATAAAACAGTGAGTGACACAGTTCCCAAGCATTTGCTAAAGGATACCATGCAATTGCTTACTGAGGTTGGCAGTGTTGCAAACACTCATTTCTGATAAAATAGTTCATCTGGATACAATTTGCTGTGAAATAGCTTTTATCATACAATTTCGTGTTTTTGGGTTTTGAGGCAGAATTCACATCTACAGGAAGTAACAGAATGATGTTTTAAAAATTTTGGAGATCATAGAGCATAAAATTATGAACATTTTGATATAAGGGTGCTGTAGATGGAAGTATGGAATAAGTTTCTAAACCACTGTGTGCTTTATACGCATTCAGTAGGCTAAATGAAGACTCCATAATACTGTAGTTTGGAAAACGTATTGACATTATAGAGTTCAATCAAATACTGTAAACTGAATCTGTGGCTTTATTACAGTAGAGTGAATGTTCAGTTTGACAATATTCAGCTTCGTAACACAATGTGCAGTGGCGAACCACATTTTGCTGATTCTCTGTAAGAATCTGCACCCCTCTTTGAAGGTATTGAATGCTGTAAAGGTGCACTCAGTAATCTTGGGTACTGTTTCTATTGGTGTTGAGTGCACAAAAGATTTTACGTAACCATAGAGGAAAATGTCTAGAGGGGTGAGGTCAGGGGAGCATGCAGGTCAATGGACTGGGCATCCCCTTCCAATTACTCTCTGCCTGAAGTTGTCTGTGAGATATGCCTTGAGCTGACAATCAAAGTGCACTGGAGCACCATTGTTCTGAAACCACAAACTAATACGCAGTTGCAAGTGAATGTTGTGCAGTTCAGGCATGACATTATCCAGAAAGTTAAAATACCATTCACAATTCAAAAGATATCGTAAGATGTGTGGTCCAGCAAGGTGATCAAGAATTCCACTCCAACTGTTCACTGAGAATCTAACCTGTTAACTTCTCATTCAGGTCATGCATAGATTTCCAACAGTCCAATGGTGGCTGTAGAAACTTTATTTCACATTTGCACCTTTATGTTCCTAATATCAAACTATTCAAAATTTCTTCCTCTACAATCTCCCAAATTTTTAAAATGTCGTTCTGTTACACCTCATTTATTTGCATTTGTTGCAAATATGAATTTTTCAAGTCCCTATTCATTACTAAGTATTCTGTTGGTGACCTGCTCATGTTGTGTAATGTGCAGTGTGCTATCTTGTGAGACAGGAAGGTAAACCAGACATGGTTCGAACCCATGCAGCGGATGAATGACCATCGGGATGGTACACCAGCCAAACTGAGCGTGGTTTATAGGTGCTTACCCACACTTGTTTAGGCAACTTTGGACCTGGTCCATAAATTCTATCTCAGAGAATATGATACACAAGTAGTTAGAATATGATAACACACAGAACAAAGTTTACGCAATTTACAGACAGATGTCGCGCGTCACTTCCATCTCATAGGTTCCTTTGGTCTCTGCATTATCAGGAAGGGCATCCAGCTACAAAGTTAAATAATAACATTGCAAAATATTTGAAAAATAGTTTGATCGTCGTCTTAATTGTCCAGAACCAACCCATAACCTGAAATTCTCAAACACACGTGAAAATCTACAAGGACATTTCCTCTGACTGTCAAAGAAATTGAAGAAGTAATTAAAAATGTAAAAAATAATAAAGCTAGTGGGGAAGACACTGATACAGCAGAACTTTTGAAGTTCTCTCTACGGAAAAAAAAGGGGGGGGGGGGGTTGAAACTAATCTTTAAGGAAATCTGGAAAACAGAAAAAAAGTCCAGAAGAGTGGAAGATAGCCTTGAAAATCCGCTACATGTGAAAGGCAATAAACAAGATGTTAATGACTGCAGAGGAATTTCTTTACCACCAGTTGCATATAAAATATTTTCCCATATTTTGCTAAACAGAGTAGAAACAACACTGGACAGTTATTTAGGTGAATATCTAGGTGCTTTTAAGGACAACGGATCTTGTTCCAAAAAATTATTTACTCTGAAGTCAGTCATTCGCCACAGATTACTGAATTCAAAAGATATTGTAGATATTGAAAAAAAGTGTTTGATTCTGTTGAGAAACTATAGATAAGATGCTCTGAGAATTTGGTGTAAAGCAAATTGATGTTAGCAAATCTAATTCATGAAACATTTACAGACACACTATCTAAAATGAAATTTATAGGAGAAAAATCTCAGCCATAGGTGTATGGCAAGGTGATGACCTATCCCCAGTTCCCATTAATTGTGCTTTAGAAAAGAACAGTGAGAATTTGTAATGATAAATTGAGTGAATATCAGATTTCACCAATAAGGTTGGGAAGCGGAAACAAAAATACTGGAATAAACTGTCTTTCATTTGCTATACTTTCTGAAAATGTAACGTCTACTGTAACAGAAATTAATCTTTTAGAAGAAATTGCCAGTAGGGGTGGCTTAAGAATTTCTGCAGGGAAAAATATAAATTTTTTACCAATATTAAAAATGCACTGGTATTATGAAAACAGATATTCACCAAATTTAAAAAGTTAAAAAAATTTAGTATCTTGGGGAGCTAATAAAAAAAATGGTTTGGAAAAATTTGCTATAGACGAAAGGATACATAAAATGGGAAGGTATATGGTGTGACTAAGTACTTTTGCAATTAGAATGCCTGTCTAAAAATGCAAAAAATAAGACATTACAATACAGTAGTGAAGCAAGAATATCAATATGTAAGTAAATTAAAGAATAATTTAGATAAACTAGAATTACTAGAGAAGCAAATCCATAAGATAATGTAAGACCCACAAAAACTATGGAATGTTGGAAATTATGTAACAGTGATGAAATTGATCAAAACGTAGAAAACATGACAGAAGTCATGAGAAAGAGAAGACTGCCAATTTTCTGAACCTTTATATCTGATGGCTCTCGATCTTCCACCATAATCGAGTCCATCAACATGAGGTTGCAAATATGAGGTAGCCAAGGAGGTGGAAACGTGGGTTCTATTATGCCAAGACTGCTTGGTAGCTACAACAGGAAAACACAATTAATTAGCAGGAGTACAAAATAAGAAAGTATTTATTACTTAGCTTTGCTGTAGTCCATGATCAGTTGGTTGACAATTATAGAAGATGCGACTAGGCTAAGTGTCTGTAGAATGACATAATTTACAAGTCACAGATCTTGCAATGACGAATTAATCTCTCGTTATCTTGAATGTCGAATCTGATGAATTTGAAGACTAACTTGGAACGGAGTTACAAAGACTTGATGGCAGCAATGACTGAGCTGCAGATGATGACTAACAGCGGCGCTCGCTGACCACTGAGCGCAGCTCCGAACTGTAGACTGGCACAACTCCACTACTCTCCTGCTGCACATGAAGTGGCCTAGTGGCACCTTGCGGCGAGCCCAAGTACTGTGACTGGCTGTGCACTCTTTGGCTAACACAGCTTCTTCTGTTCTGTTTATTGAGAGAATCGCATCCGGCAGATCGATCTATCAGGCAGCGGTGTGATTGTATGACTGACGACATCACAATATCGAATGCAAGACAGTAAATTAACCAGAAAGCTCTTCAATTATTTATGGGATTAGTAGTGAATAAGAAGTTGGATCCATGAAGTAAAAAAGAATTTAGAAAATAAAAATTGTATCAGAGTTGAAGAAACAATTGACAGTGGAGTGTTTAGGGAAAATTATTGTATAAGAAGAAAAAACACAGTGAACAGATGAAAGATTCCTGGAAGGAAAGAAGCGAACAATAAATAAGGAATTGAATTTGATGGGTGATCCCCAGTTGGCTCATCTGAGAAGGGAAAAAAATTACCAAATCTTGAAAAAACAGACCTTGTACTAGATTGGATAAATCACTAAGTATTCCTTCCACCTCGACTGACACCTCTGCCCAAACTCTTTGCCTTTACAAATGTCTGCTTGTGTCTGCATATCTGCGGATGGATATGTGTGTGTGTGCGAGTGTATACCTGTCCTTTTTTCCCCCTAAGGTAAGTCTTTCTGCTCCCGGGATTGGAATGACTCCTTACCCTCTCCCTTAAAACCCACATCCTTTTGTCTTTCCCTCTCCTTCCCTCTTTCCTGATGAAACAACCGTTGGTTGTGAAAGCTTGAATTTTGTGTGTATGTTTGTGTTTGTTTGTGTGTCTATCAACCTGCCAGCTCTTTCGTTTGGTAAGTCACATCATCTTTGTTTTTAGATATATTTTTCCCACGTGGAATGTTTCCCTCTATTATATTCATATCATTAATGAGATACTGTTAAGATAGAGACAAGAAAGACAATCATAGAATATGATAGCAATTACACTAAGGACATTGGGAAAACTGGAAATAAGTATAGATTTTCAGCACATATTCTTAAAAAAATATGTTTCAAATGTGTATGTAGAAACATAGTGCTGTTTCTGTAGAAAGGTACACTAATGGAGCAACCTGAAGAAAACTTAGCCAAATTAAGTTTTCTACCATGGCCTCTTCTTCTAACAGGCTTTGAAGTATTGAGAAATTAAAAGGTCGTGAATTTCCAACAAGGTAGTAAAATTTTGTGGTCCTTTGATCTGTAATTTTATAGGTCACATATATACACATTGATTAAAATAACTTTGTGATTGATATTGCAGTGAGTAGAGTGCTGGAGCCCACAGTCACTGAGCACAATGATTCCTAATGGAATCCAATCACATACTTTCTGTGTTGCCTGCTTTGCTGGTACATGCACAGTTCTGTTAAGTGTGTCTAGCTGCATATTAGTAACTCATACACTCCCTACCTACCATTACATTCTGACAACCATAATATTATTTTAGTTGAGGTATACTGTATAATTAATTCTACACAATTTCCAGACATGTTGAAATATGCCATTATTAGACATTTATGGGAAAGCATATTCCACATATGTTGCTAATGACCATCCTTCCTCTTCACTTTGACAAATTTGTAAGACTGTTGGGAAGATGATGCACCGAAGAACTGCTATTCACAAATGCAGTGAGGAGATTCACACAGCTTTGTTTTCAGAATTTCCACTCTAATGAGAGAGAAATTAATGCATTTCCTGATCACACAAAAATTTCTGCAGTCACTCATAATATTTTGCTAAGGTAATTATATGTTCACATTGTTGATAGTACAAAGTTTGAGTTATTTACATCATTCTTTTGAAGAATCCTGCAGAAAGTTAACGAAGTTACTTACAGAAAGAAATTATTTTGTCTGTGTGTGGAGAAATTGCATAGGGTGCTTCAAGAGACTGGCTCATGGTTCCACTACTGTTCATGTTATATATCAGTGCCTTATAACTTTTTTTTTAATATCCATGCCAGACAGTGAAATGAAAGGTATGGAGATAATCAACCACATACCAAGAGGACAACTGGTGTTCAACTCCAAATTAAGTGCTGCCAGCTCATTTTGTGGCAAACTCAACTGGTCACCACAAGCTTATGGACTTTAGGATATGTTGGGATTATTCTTCAGCTGGATTGCGTTTTGTTGGCACTGAGTCTTTTCCAAGGACCTCTATTTTCTTAGTATTTTCTTTCACTGTATCTACACCTATATCTGCTTGACTACTGTGCAATTCAGACCTAAGAGCCTGAACTTTAACGCTGTTTCTCTACCGATCCACTCTCAAACAGCATGCAGGTAGAACGAACACTTAAACTTTTCTGTGCAAGCTCTGATTTCTCTTATTTTATTACGATTATCATTTCTCCGTATGTAAGTGGCTGTCGACAAAATATTATCACATTCAGTGAAGAAAGTTGGTGATTGAAATTTCATTTTAATGATTACCACCTCAACTCACCAACTCGTGTGTAATATCTATGACTCTCTCTCTTTCTCTCTCTCTCTCTCTCTCTCTGTCTCGACTGTTTCACGATAATTCTAAAATAGCTGCCCTTCTTTTAACCTTTTTGATATCCTCTGCCAGTGCTATCTGGTAAGGAGCTGTCCACAGCAATATTCTAGCAGAGTAGAGACAAGTGTAGTGTAGGCAGTCTCTTTTCATGTTGCATGTTCTAAGTGTTCAGCCAATAAAAGGCAGTCTTTGGTTCACCTTCCTCCACAACATTATCGATGTGATTGTTCCAGTGTAACTTCTTTGTAATTGTTAATCCTAGGTATTTAAGTGAATTGACAGCCTTTAGATTTGTGTGTGTTATCATGCAACCACAATTTAAGGGATCCATTTTAGTGTTCATGTGGATGACCTCATGCTTTTCTTTATTTAGGGTCAATTGCCAGTTTTCACACCATGCAGAAATCTTGTGTAAATCATTTTAAACTTGGTTTCGATCTTCTGATGACTTTATTAGACTGTAAATGACAGCATCATTTGCAGACTAACGGAGATGGCTGCTCAGATTGTCTTTTAAATCATTTATGTGGATTAGGAACAGAAGAGGACCTATAACACGACCTAGGAAACAATCACTGCAAGTCATAAAAACATTATCCATTAATTTACATTGTTAGTCTTTGCAAATCCAGTTGCATCCATTGTATTTGGATTAGATACTTTCTCTTCATTCAGTTTTCATAGATAATATCCTCTGCAGCTTTAAAAGTTTTGTATCAAAAGTATGGCGTTTTTAACCAATCTTAGGTTGCACAAGTAACTTTAAAACTGACATCATTTTGAAATCATCAATATTACCACAGTTTTGTTGAGTTGGACCAATTCCGTTTGTACGTTTGGATAACAAAAAGAAGAAATTAGACTGACTGCAAGAATAACAAGTTATTACACCTATTTCTTCAAGACAACAGGGTAAGCCAAATATGTCTGTACGAATATGGTGCAACTTCAAGTCCAATTTTGAATGTTCAATTGTAAATTGATACCTGCCAGCTTCTGCAGGCAGAATAGTTAGTGGCTAAATCACTGGGAACACAGTATTTTTCAAAAACAGATGTGCAGCTACATCTTGACAAGGAGCAAAATGTAAGTAATGCCTATAAATACACCTACAGGACTTGTCAATGTAATCACCTGTCTTTTAGAATTGCTAATTTTATAAGAATTTTCCAGTGATACTTACAGTACAACCAGTCAAATGGCTCTAAGCACTATGGGACTTAACATCTGAGGTCATCAGTCCCCTAGACTTAGAACTACTTAAACCTAACTAACCTAAGGACATCACACACATCCATGCCCAAGGCGGATTCGAACCTGCGACCGTAGCAGCCGCACGGTTCCGGACTGAAGCACCTAGAACCGCTCGGCCACAAATGCCGGCTACAGTATAACAATTGATGTAAAATATTTCTCAGTGTGCAAAGTATATAGACAATGGAATTAGATAAGTCATGTGAAAAATCTGTGCTCTGCAACACAATGGATCTAAAGAGTGCTCCAAATAAATATACTTTGATAAATTTTATATAAAGGTGGGCTAAAACTAAATCAACAGCATTCCGAAGAAATACAGAAGTTTCGTGCTTCTACTGATCTTAATAAATTGCAATCATTCACTGGTATGACAAATTAATAAATACACCAGACAAAAAATTAAGCAATGGAAAATCAAGGATGGAATGTACAATATTATGAAAAGGATAGTTGCTACTCACCATATAGCGAAGGTACCGAGTCACTGATAGGCACAACAAAAAGAACTGAGTCACTGATAGGCACAACAAAAAGACAGTCAAACAATAAGCTTTTGGCCAACAAGACCTTTGTCAAAAAAAAAAAAAAAACACACACACACAAACCCTCATACATCCATGACCATAGAGATACTGTGGTCGTGTGTGTGTGTGTGTGTGTGTGTGTGTGTGTGTGTGTGTGTTGTCTATTTTTTACAAAGGTCTTATTGGCCGAGAGCTTATTGTTTGACAATCTTTTTGTGGTGCCTATATGCGACTCAATATCTCTGCTATATGGTGAGTAGCAACTATCCCAGACAAAAAATTAGTCACCCCCAGGAGACATCTGCACGTAACACTGCCTGAAACCTTCATAATCACTTCAGTTCAGGTAGGAAGAGAGTCCATGGTATTCTTCAGATATGCCGGGACTAAAAGCGGGCGATTTAGCAAGTCAGAGAAGGCGTGATTGGGTGCCTGAGTGTTTATTAAACTGAATACATATGCTTGCAGCCCTGTGAATGTGGCTGTTGTTATCTTAGAAGATGGCAGTGTCTGCAGCATACTCACCACGAAGATGCAGAAAAAAGGGCAGAACTCGATCACCAGAAAAAAGGGCAGAACTCGATCACCAAGAAAGTTTCAATAAACATTGGGGTTCATGTTCACGGTAAATGAAAGACTGAGACTGTATTGCGGTGCAAAAAACATTCCCAAAACATCACATAACCACCTCCAGCCTGAACTACATCTTCCACAAGCTGCCAGCTGAATGACTTATTGGGCCATAGGTGTACTTGATGCATTGCATCATTCGAAAAGAAGCAAAATTGTGACTCGTTGGACCGCATTCCAAACATCAAGTCAGCTACTGTCAATTTTGTGTTGTTTCCCCATTGAAGCTTTATGTGCAGCTGTGAACAATGGCTTTTTCAAGGTATGTGATCCCAAATGTCCATTGCCTGCAGTGCCGTTCACAGTGTTCATTTGAAAACTGTTTGAGAGGGACTTGCATTTACTGACAGCAGCAGTTCCTGTCAGGTTTGAAACAGATTATGATTGGAAAGGTGTGACACTACTCTCCAGCTCCTGTCAGTTTGGATTTTTTTATGACCACTGTTCCTATACTGTTGTAGGTGGCTGCTCATTGTACACCGCTCTTTGCAGGTGTGCTAGGTAGTCTGCTTTGATAAACCAATAAATTGGGAAACATCATTCATGCTGTGGTGTTGGCCATGTCCAAATATAGTAGCTCCTTTATGCCATTCTGTAATGTCTCCACATTGGCCCATCTTACTGTGCTGATTCCGTGCAACTGACGGGGACATATACATCACTTCACTGCCTTGCCTTACATCACTGGTGGAGGGTCACATGATCACCTGGGACCAGCTCCACGCCATCTACACTGCTCCTAAGCAACCAGTGCACTTTTTTAAGGGAGGGACTAATATTTTGTCCAGTGAACTTACAGTAAAGCAGTCTGAAATGTGGCTCAAATTAACGGCATATTAAATCAGTAGAGGAAGTAAGACGCTAAATTTGTGTGGCCACAAGATTCTCAAAAAGCATTCTTTAGAAGCTCATTTCAAATTAGCCAGTTACTTGACTACTTTCAGTCCTTATAAATTATTAATTATGGCTACTGATGCATCTTCGCATGGTATTATAACAGTCCAACACTCCCCTCTTGTTAAAATGTACACTCCTGGAAATGGAAAAAAGAACACATTGACACCGGTGTGTCAGACCCACCATACTTGCTCCGGACACTGCGAGAGGTCTGTACAAGCAATGATCACACGCACGGCACAGCGGACACACCAGGAACCGCGGTGTTGACCGTCGAATGGCGCTAGCTGCGCAGCATTTGTGCACCGCCGCCCTCAGTGTCAGCCAGTTTGCCGTGGCATACGGAGCTCCATCGCAGTCTTTAACATTGGTAGCATACCGCGACAGCGTGGACGTGAACCGTATGTGCAGTTGACGGACTTTGAGCGAGGGCGTATAGTGGGCATGCGGGAGGCCGGGTGGACGTACCGCCGAATTGCTCAACACGTGGGGCGTGAGGTCTCCACAGTACATCGATGTTGTCGCCAGTGGTCGGCGGAAGGTGCACGTGCCCGTCGACCTGGGACCGGACCGCAGCGACGCACGGATGCACGCCAAGACCGTAGGATCCTACGCAGTGCCGTAGGGGACCGCACCGCCACTTCCCAGCAAATTAGGGACACTGTTGCTCCTGGGGTATCGGCGAGGACCATTCGCAACCGTCTCCATGAAGCTGGCCTACGGTCCCGCACACCGTTAGGCCATCTTCCGCTCACGCCCCAACATCGTGCAGCCCGCCTCCAGTGGTGTCGCGACAGGCATGAATGGAGGGACGAATGGAGACGTGTCGTCTTCGGCGATGAGAGTCGCTTCTGCCTTGGTGCCAATGATGGTCGTACGCGTGTTTGGCGCCGTGCAGGTGAGTGCCACAATCAGGACTGCATACGACCGAGGCACACAGGGCCAACACCCGGCATCTTGGTGTGGGGAGCGATCTCCTACACTGGCCGTACACCACTGGTGATCGTCGAGGGGACACTGAATAGTGCACGGTACATCCAAACCGTCATCGAACCCATCGTTCTACCATTCCTAGACCGGCAAGGGAACTTGCTGTTCCAACAGGACAATGCACGTCCGCATGTATCCCGTGCCACCCAACGTGCTCTAGAAGGTGTAAGCCAACTACCCTGGCCAGCAAGATCTCCGGATCTGTCCCCCATTGAGCATGTTTGGGACTGGATGAAGCGTCGTCTCACGCGGTCTGCATGTCCAGCACGAACGCTGGTCCAACTGAGGCGCCAGGTGGAAATGGCATGGCAAGCCGTTCCACAGGACTACATCCAGCATCTGTACGATCGTCTCCATGGGAGAATAGCAGCCTGCATTGCTGCGAAAGGTGGATATACACTGTACTATTGCCGACATTGTGCATGCTCTGTTGCCTGTGTCTATGTGCCTGTGGTTCTGTCAGTGTGATCATGTGATGTATCTGACCCCAGGAGTGTGTCAATAAAGTTTCCCCTTCCTGGGACAATGAATTCACGGTGTTCTTATTTCAATTTCCAGGAGTGTATATGCCTCAGTGTCTGGTTGTAACAGGCAAATCGTAGCACCTAGGGTTGCGATTCGAGATGTGCAAATTCATCGCACCTCACAAAAGTTCTCTAGAGGAATCATACCTGTTATCTTCTAAAGGTGTCCTTGTTGCAACAGATGATAGCACCAAGCCTTGGTGAGACGCTGTAGTGCCATTAAATTAAAATTGTTGGAATATGAATAGCTAATCTGCAGTAAAGAGCACATCGTGTGTTTTAGGGATGCTGTGTTATATTATAGAGTGTAAGCCTTGCCACAGCACTGTGTTGAAAAAAAATTATATCTTCAGTATTTGCTTGCAGTCTCACATACCACTTGCTGGTACATCAATCCAGTAATGCCTAACCATACTTTAAAGTAATAGAATATCCCTTGAGGGTATTACAGTCAAAACTTATTCTGTGCGGCAACGATTCTGGCTGTCCCATTTGCATTTGTTTACTATATGTTTAATAATGTGATTTTCTGTAACAGTTGACTGTTGGCAACACCATTGCAACCGTTTACTTTGTCTCTCACTTTAATAAACAGTTAATTCTATTTTCTAATTGAGGAGAGTCACCGGCAATACGATTGTCCACTTTGTCACCTGTCTCCAGACTGACACTGCCAGCAAAAAAAGAAAGAAAGAAAGAAATAAAGAAAAGAAAAAGTTCCTGCCAACACAAGTCAGCTTGTGGCTTAAGTGTTTTAGCCAATCACAGCAAATGAAATTGGGTGCTACTATATGTAGTAGAGCCTTGGTTAGCCAACAGGAAGTGAGGGCATTGTTCCTAGGTGAGTGACGCCCATGCCACATCAGCAAAAGTCACACTGGAACCTTCACATGTCGTTCTGCCCAGACTATAGGTCCTGTGATATATTGCACCATATTATGATTATTTGATACCCATGTTAAAGTAAGTGTTATTACAGTTCTCTCATATAATGTAGACTATTGAGAGAAACCAATTTCATATGCTGCAAACATTTCGACAGTGGGCCAAATAAAGTATTTACAAATTAAAAAAAGGAGCATTGAGCCTAATTTATGGCACACAAAAACTTGGTGTGCTCTTATATGAAACAAAACTCCATTTTGTGGCCAATTACAAACCCTCATTGCACTTTTCATTTACGTGGTCATTTGTCTAATAAAACAGCATCCCCAGAAATTTTCATTTCTCTATCCCCTGCTACCCTGTGGCACAGCAGTCTAACATTAATGTTCTCTGATGCCTCCTGTTGGGCCCATATGTTGAGTTTGATGCTCATGAAACATTCAAGTGAACAATATACTTTGGAAAAATTCTAACTCATTTCAAGGGAAAGGGCTGCCATTCCCAACAGACACCCAACCCACTGAAATGCATGATTATATTTCTGTTTGCCCTACATCCACCTGTGCTCCAGTTGCGTCATCAGGCAAACTGAGGAATGGCATATCTAAATGTGCCAATATCACCTTCTTACCAGTACTCTCTTGTCGATTTGTGGTGCAATTCTTCCTCACTTGCCCTGCATGCTTTCTGAGTTTTGTATATATCAGGATTTTTTCTGCAGTTGGATTGTGTTTTGCTGGCACTTAATCTTTTGCAAGGGATCTAGATTTTCTTTCACCAGTTTTTCACCTGGCCTATGACAATCTTACATTTCACGTCTTTGGGTTGCATTAAAAGTAAATGGCATGTGCCCTATAATTGTGTGTTAATGCTAATATAAAAATATATTTGAAATATATGTTGAAAGTCAAAGAATTATTGTCAGGTGAAATGAAATGTCAATAAAGAAAATTCTAAGTAATGTTTCTGAGGAAGTTGTAATTTATTTCTACATATGAGTCTATCCTGAAATTTTAAATGAGCCACTTCATTGCTTTTACTATGCAAAATCCGTGTGTGTATGTAATATGTCAACTGTAATATGTCATTCAGGTTCAGGTATGTGATTGATAGCTTTTGGTGGTGTGTAATAATAATGTAAACTTGAATAGTTGTATAAGAAAAAATACACTGACTAGTTTTTGTCACATTTGCATAGAAATAGCTACTGACTGGTCAGTTTAACACATTTTTAATTTTCAACCTATGAGTTTATACTTCGGTATAATGCTTCATTCAATTAAAAAAGTTCCCTGAATTGAAGTACTGGTAACCATAATTGTACCTACCTCTCAAAATACCTGTTTAAGAACTGACAAACTGACAACATTCTCATGTTGTATTAATTCTGTGATGATTTTTAAATTAAAAACACATTCAAGTGTGAAATGTACAATGATGTTTACAAATACTATCAGAAAAATCTGTGTCCTCTCATCTCTGCAGAAATTTGGTACAGAATGGAGTGGAAATAAAAGGTGAAGTGCATACAAGAAATATCTGGAAAATCAAATTAAAGTTTTGCATGCATGTAAATGATGAGCATGTAACCTTACATCACCTTTAATCCAATATGCGGAAATGTTTCACAATTTACACATTGTAAATGTGTGTAGTACAGTGTTTAAGACACTGGACACATATTTGGGCTTAATTTGTAAATATGCTGATTAAGGTTTTCCCTGGTGATTGTAAACTGCTGTAGGCTGACTCCTTTCCCCTCCCCTTCCCACCTCAGTCTATACTCTATTAATGACCTAACTTCTAGCCAATGAACAGTTGTGCAGCCATGATTAAATGGATAAAGTAATATAGTTTCAAGGAAAACCATAACCCAGTGACAACAATTTCTGATGATGAGCTCATATATTCTGTTTTCTGCTATACTTAATATATATTTCCTCTTGATTACCTGGTGGATTCATTCAGTGAAATGAAATGAATGGGCTTAATTGAGATGACATGGAATGGTACCAGTGAAATCTGTTGAGAAATTCTGAGTCTGCAATGTAATGTATATCTTATCAAAAATAAAAAATTGTTCAAGCCCAGGGTACAAACCTTGATGTCCTGATTATCACAAGCAATCCTCTCAACAATTTAGGTCATCCAAACATGCCTCCAAGACTGAGTCAAAGCTTCAGTGTCAATGATGTTTCCCATGAATAGGATATTAAATTCCCTAAGTCTGTGGTATATCCTGGGTAAGTTTACCATTTTTTTTTTGGGTCCAAATCGTGATATATTACAAACCCAAGACACATTTCTGAAATTGCTTAAAAGTCTGAACAGTTTACTGAAACTTTAACCTTTATTTCATCAGTTGTATTTTTCATCAGACATGATTTTCTTCAGAACTGGTTTGTGTGCAATGTGGGACGAACAATCAAATTCTTAAAATAGGTCTGTCTAAATCACTTTGAACTTTTCTGAACACATTTTTATTTCCCTTCCTCTTAACATGCCTGAAATTGCTGTTAGTGCTATAAGTAGTATAACAAACCGAATTTTCTTCAATTTGTATTTTTACAGACACTGCAACAGATGCCGAGTAAAAATTTGAGCAGTTTCACCTAAATCAACACATTATCAGATATAAATAGTGAAATAAAATTAACAATAATTGCCTAGGTTTTGGGTCTAGCAGATGAAAATTTTGAGTCATTTAACTTTTAACCACTTTAGGTGTACAGTCTGATGTTTTGAAAGGGCATTTGTGTCTAGCAGTGTGGTATGAAACTGTAGCTTCTTCAGTAGCACACACCAGGTCACAATTCCTTAAAAAATCTCATGTTTAGTGAAACAGTAGTATTAGTATTGCTAGAGTATTTAGCATTTTTCACGTGGTCTTTAATATCACCCTTCCATTTGTATGCAACAGAAAATTCTCCAGTACATAGTGTGCAATAACATGTTCATTGTTATTATCATTATACAGTTTGAAAAAGTCATAATTCTGTTGAAGGTCCGCGCGCACACGCACGCGCGCACACGCACGCGCGCACACGCACGCGCGCACACGCGCACGCGCACGCACACACACACACACACACACACACACACACACACACACACACACTCTGGCTGCCAAGGCCAGGCCAGTCCTCTTGTTGTGCCTATCTGTGACTCAACATCTCCTCCATATGGTGAGTAGAATTCATCCTTCTCATAATATTGTCATTACTACATGCTGGATTTTAGATTGTTTCAATTTCTTTTTCCAATTGCTAAATGATGAAATGGAAAACAAATAGAGATAAAATTATCAAAAATGTGTGGATGAGTTACAGAATTTCACAAATGAAAACAACATATACATTTTGCCTCTGCTGTGTAGCCAAATGACTAACAGTAAGTGATAAGTTGAGGCGGAACTGATAGCGATACATCTCCAATTGCGTCATTGCTTGCTCCAGGTTCAGCTGAGAGAGAGACAGCTTTAAGATAATATTTAAAACCATGATGTCGAACATACAGATCTAAAGTTGCTAATCATAAAATTCTCAACCCCCGGGCACTTTTACAACCTGGATCTTTTGGCAACACTAAAAAACGATGTCCACAAAAATTCCACATATTTGGTAAGCCTAGTCCTGGGCACTTCATCAGATTCATGTGCCCAGTAGTGCTACTCCCACATACCATTAGTTGTAGTATTTAGAAGTAATCGTGGTAGCGTGGTTGCATTCTCAGTTTTTGAAAAAGTAATAGGTAATGTGAAAGGTTAAAAGTTGGAAAAATTGTTTATAACTTATTTAAAAAGTTAATTTTACTGGACATTTCCATAAATCATCCAAAGAACCCAGGTTAATTAATTTTATAATGGACATGACTAACGACATCTTTTGTTTTCATCTTTTTTTGTCTTTTATTACTTTATCCAGTGAATGGGTATTGATGGGAAATCAGACAAAAGACGTGCTTGCCGAAGATACCATACATAAATCTGAACAACAACTGTGGGTAAGGAGTCAGCTACATCAGTGGCGCTTCCATTGTAGCTCCACATTTTTGTATGGTTGTGTCATTCCACCTCATTTTTATTCATTATCTTAATGAAGATAACCTCCGAGATCATTTTGAGCTCTATTTTAGGTATGACCTTATCCTGTTGCAGTTATTAATCTAACTTGCATACTAGAATTCGTTATTTGTGAATGAGTTTGTAGTACTTTGCTCTTCCAGCTACAGTTATAGCCAACAGTTCAGAGACTGATGGAATGGATAGCAACAACTCATTCTAAATTATATTTAAAGATGACATTCATGTTGATTTTAACTGTTCTTGCCGTGTTCTCAATGTGAAGGAATTACAGAAAACCTGAATGTGGATGGGCAGGTGGCGATTTGAACTGCAGTCTTCCTGAATGTGAGTTCAGTGTGCAAACAGCTTTGCAACTGACTTGGTTAAGAATTTCAAATGAGGAACACTGTTCTTACATTTAAAACTGCAATGTGGTCTTCAAGTATCTTATTCAACAAAATGTTAACTTTGCTATGATATTTGAGACAGTGGAAGATAGCACTCGAGGCATTAAGCTAAACAACTTTAGATGCCACAGCTATAGGTTTTGACAGAATTTATCTGCTCCAGTTTCACAGTGCCTTTGTGTGGCCTTGGCTCAGCTCAGTGTAAATAATGTGCCGTTGAACTAGACAATGTTACCTAAAGGTACCTGATACTGTACACAACGAGAGAATTAAACTGGTAACAGCCCCTGCAGTGAGACTACTGAACAGACACATTCCATCTGTCAGTGCCTGGTGTAAGTTTTACTGCAGTCTCTGGCACATCACTGCTCACCCCAATGAAGTTAGACATGAAACTGTTCCAGAGAAACAAGGCAGTTTGTTGTTTGTACAGGGCAAGACATGACGGCAAAAGGCACGGTCCAGTTCATGTTCTTTTACAGGGAGAAGTCATCTGCACCCTTTCTACTGAAATATTAGGGCATATTCTGTTGTAATGTTGTACAGACACAATACCAAGAGTAACCCCAACCAAGTGGTTACACAACAGCAGGGGTTCTTTGTCTAACTGCAAGTAGTGCTGCTGTGCCTGATTCAATTTTGGAAGCGTACACAATAGGATTTTCAGAACCATCCGCATATTTATGCATGAGAAGGGCCCCAAGGCCATAATGGGAGGCATCTGTGACCAAAACAAGATGTTGTCCTGGTTGGAAGGTAATCAAGAAAAAAGGTACCAAGTGTAATTTTGAACTTAATAGGATAAAAGCATGCTCGCAGGTGGGCGACCAGTGGAAAGAAACATCTTTATATAAGAGATCATGAAGTGGCTGGGCCAATGTGACTGCACCAGAAAGAAATTTATTCAAGTATGCAATCTTTCCAAGCAAGGCTTGCAAATCTTTGACATTGGTAGGACACGGCAAAGCTGTAATGGCATTGACACGTTGGTGTAAAGGCTTGATACCAGCATGTGAGACTTCAAAACACAGATACAGCTGGAAAAATGGTGATTTGTCAAAGTTACATTTCAAACCAGTGGCCTGTAGCACTGTAAATAAGGCACGAATGTTCCACAAATGTTCATCTGTTGAGGAACCAAAAACCACAGTACCATCCAGGTAGTTAATGCACCCCATCATGAGACCATGAGTTGCTCCAAAAATCATTGGAAAATGGCATTGGCGCTAGCAATGCCGAATGGCACCCGGCGGTATTTAAATAACCCGAAGGGGTATTTGCTGTGAGATCGTGTTTGGAATCCTCATCCAGAGGCAATTGTAAGTAGGCTTCTGATAAGTCTATTTTGAAAAAATATTGCTCCCCTGGAAAGCCATGCTTAGGGTTCATCTGGACAGGATAAGGGATAGGTCTTAATAATAAATCGGGAATTTACAAGACCCTTTAAAATCACCTTAGAGCTGAAGGTTGCCGTTAGGTTTTTTGAGAATTACCAACAGCAGACGATTCATCAGAGGAGACAGGGGTGATAACACTCAAAGATGGAAGTCAATCTAATTCCAATTTGACTTGCTCCTGTAAAGCTACTGGGACTGGGTGGACACGCAAGAAATGGAGGCACACCGTCGAGTTTGTTGTGGTGGGAGCCTTGGTATTGGTACCACACCCTAAACCTTCTGAAAACAGGGAGGAATATTCCAAGTGGAGTGCATGCAGTTGTTGGTGTGGAACTTGATCCACTGAATGGGGTAGTGCAGTGATTTGCACACTGGACTCACATTCAGGAGGACGACGGTTCAAACCCGTGTCCGACCATCCTGGTTTAGGTTTTCTGTGATTTCCGTAATCACTTAAGGCAAAAGCCAGGATGTTCCTTCGAAAGGGCATGGACAATTTCCTTCTCCATCCCCCCTTAATTCGAACTTGTGCTCTGTCTCTAATGACCTCATTGTCAACAGGACGTTAAACACTAATCTCGTCTTCTGGAACTTGTTCCAATACCAGATGTACTTTGTTAGAAATAGAGAACCCAAAAATTTTCAAGACATCCAACGCAATTAAATTTTCAGTTTTGGCATCATCCACTATTAGATAGGTCAAAGGCCGAGCAACTGCTTCATACACTATGGAAGTAGAAAACTGCCCCAGTGTGGGTATTAGTTCTTTGTTGTAACTCACAAACGTACGAGATATAGGGGATGATGCCGGTTATCCAAGATTGACATAGATTTAAGAATTTAATAAAGTCACTGCTGCACCTGTGTCCACTTGCATTTTTAACATCTTGTCCATCACATGGACTCCACTGTAGAGTTTTTTTGGGGCTACAATCACTTGGGAAACACTTCACATCCATGTTCATGTCTGGTGCAGGTGGTTGAGAGCTGCACATAGGCACAATAAATACCTTTTTTCACAATAGTCGCACATAGCCCAGTTCTCTGGGCCAGCGGCATGCTCATGTTGAACAAAACAGCAAGGACATAATGGATAAGGACCAGCTGATTTCCTGCTGCCCTAGATACTTCAAAAGACTGAGCAATGTTCAGAACAAGAACATCTGTGAAAAAGGATTGTCACATTGTAAAGCGTATTCATGGATATCCCCATCAGGGGCTAGGCGTCTTATAGCACAAACCATCAAATCAGTGTATGAATCCTGGTGGGCCTCAGTAACAAGCTAGCAATGAAGCCCATGAAGTTGCGCTGCTCACGATCTGTATGACAATGACAATGGCAAAACTCAATGTGAGCAGGAAGATCATGGGTACGATTGCTATGATAGTTAGAGAGCAATTGATACATTTCATGGAAACAGGCTGGCAAGTTCCTGAAGAGGAGCTAGCTAACACAAAGAGTGGTAAACACAAGGAGAAATCCATGACAAAAATAAAACCTTACGCAAAGTGGGATTGGAAACTCCAAAAGCTTGAAAATGTTGCCGAAGGCGTTTTCCATCTGTGTCCCAGTCTTCTGCAGAATCATCACATGTGGGAAATGGTAGGGGTTGTGTCAATGGCGGTGGAACATAGAGCATCAGCGAGACTGCCAAATTCTTTATTGCCACATAGAAAGCTGGTTGGTGAGAGCTCACTGTTGTTCAACAAGAGACTGAAGAACTTGTTTCCACTAACATGTTGCCGTATATCCAATTAAAGAAATTAACTACACGGACTAGAGTACCCCACTCTTCGCCAAGTATGTTGTGGCATTGTACAGATGCAGTTTCAGATTTAACACCAACCAAGCTTCCACACATAGACGCCGACTACGGGTATGCTCGGTCGCTGAAACAAACCCCAAAATTTGAGTGAGTATGGGTAGCATACCTCGTTGAAAACTGTAGTATTATTTTCTTCTTTACGTTACTATTCTGCAAAAATGAACCAATCGGCACTATAAAGGTTTGCTTCTTGACCGTAATTAGAATCGACTCGCTCATCGCATTGATGGGCAGCTGGCTTTTGTTATACACAGCTGCAAAAAGGTTATCTTAAAACAAACAGCTAATTGAATTCGTAGAAATTAAAATCACGTTGACATATAAGTGAAGTGGCAGCTTTTTAAAATATTCGAATATTAAGGGACTGCCACTTGTTAAGTCAATAATGTAAACTGAAGGCGGTAAACCTTTAATTATTGTATTAAATAAATAGAAATGAAGCCAGTTGGGTACAATACAATGAAAATGTTTATACTACGAAGTACGAATTTAATTAGCGTTTCTTTTACGATAACTCTTTGAGATAACAAAATACTACCAGTGAGCCGACATACCTGCTGCGATGAGTGCCCCATCCCTCCTAGTTAAAATATTCGGTAAATAGACGGTACTTGCAACAACTTGGGAAGTTCTTTGTGCTTTAACGTGGAGCTCGGCAGCAATCACGGAACGCAACAGCCAGCGAGAGATTTTTTCTAGTGAAATCATGTCGGTTATACTGTAACTTACACCGAATTTGAACTTCCAGACTTCAACAATTGAGCGAACAATGAAGCAGTCAGAAGTCAGAACGTGTAGACCGCTAGACGTTAGTTTGTGTTTTGGTTGACCTGTGTCATCTGTGTTTGGAATTATATTACATCTTCATATTTTGCGTGTAAAAATCATTAAAATGGATAAATATGTAGTGAAATACAAAAGGAATTCGACTGATAATCATGCTGGTGATATCGAATCGATAGAAGTAAAAGTGATCGACCATCGGCAGCTTGTGACAGTGAAATCCCTGTTACTATTTCTGGTAGTTCCACGAAAAATGATACCGGTACCGAAAGTGGCATCCGCAGGGGCATAACTTTTCAAAAACATTGGATAAAAACATGTATATAGATTTAATATGACATAAAAGAGGACAGAGTTTATTGTCTTTTTGTGTAGGCCTATGTGTGAAAACAAGAGACTGCCTCCAAAACCTGTTACCGCGGACGAAGATTCCTATATTGCATTAGTTGAGTACGGCTTTAAGAAATGGTCCGTTGCCCTAAAACAATTCAAGTCCCACGAAAAAAGTAACGTGCATATGTGCTCATTTAGTGCAAATAATTCTATGAAAAAAAGAGTGAATATTCTGTCATGAGTCAGTCATTCTAAAGCAAAAGAAATGCAGGCCTCTACTGTTTGTTTAAGGAAAACTTTACTTCAATATTGTTCTTGGTTTACCAAGGATTGGGCTTACGTGGTCATGTTGATGAGTCTTCTAATTTTGACAATATTCTGAAATTGCATTCCGAGAATGTACCAGAACTGAAACTATGGCTTAATCAGGAATGAATATTGATTCTCAGTTGAAGTGGCATGAACACACAAAGCTACTTGCAAACAGAATATCATCGGCGTGTTATACTCTTAGAATCCTATCATCAGTGTGTAACATGCAGTGTCTTTTAGTTACATACTATTCATATGTACACTCAATTCTTAACTATGACATTCTTTTTTGGGGAACAAATGCCCAAAATATGAACACTATTTTCAAACTCCAGAAAAGAGCTATAAAAATAATAACCAGAAATAGTAGTTGAGCTCATTGTAAAGATCTGTTCAAAACACTGGGGATTTTACTGCTCCATGTGAATACATTTACCATCAGTTGTACACATCAAAAATACCATTGGCAATTACTGCACAAGCAGCTCTGCCCATGACCATGGAACAAGAGCTAGACTCAACTTACATTTACCAAGAAAAAATAAACTCAAAACAGCATTTTCTACCAGGGAATAAAACTGTACAATAAATTATCAAAAGAGATTAAAGAAATTGCAGAAATACACTTATTTAAAAATGCAGCTAAAAAGTAGCTGTTATGCAATACATTTTATACATTGAAGGATTACTTAAATAAAACAGAGTAGGGGTTTGGTAAAATAAATGTTATACAAATAAATAATAATAATGATTATAAAACATCCAACATTCCACATAACACTTTCACACTACATTTTTGCCCTTTTTTCCTTTTGTAGAAATACTTACCCCCAAGCTATGCATAGCACAATACTAACACCTCTTCCTCTTTCTGAACTCAACATCTCACTCATTATAGAGGGGTGCTGACTCAGTTTCTCAGGATAGCAAAGGGGAAGTTGAGGTACAGAAAATGGCCCAGAGCTCACCAGTATGTGTGTGCTGGTGAGTGTAGTGAGTGAAGTGTTATGAAACAAGGTGTGTATAGTGTGCACAGTGACTGATAGATATGAGTGAACAATGTGGCATTACATTATTTAATAAATTATTTGTAAAAAAAGTATTGTATACCAGGAGTAAATCTAATGATTGTCTCAAACTAGAAGTCTGCAAATGTATGTGTATTCGAATTAACTTATTTTAAATTGGTTTTAACTTGTAAATACTTTGACATGTCCTATATCCTTGTAAAAAGAGATCTACGGATGAATAAAGCTGCTACTACTACTACTAGGTACTACTACTACTACTACTACTACTACTACTACTTCTACTACTTGTTACAGGTGGACGTCTCATAACATAATTAATGAAATTATAACATTGATAAGCATGTCTCTTCAGAGAATTTTTATTTAATAAATAAAAGAATATTATTTATATCCATTCATGTTGGACGAGCCATCCAATATATCAATTACAGAGCAGATGTTGGTCTGTTTTCGTCCAAAATTTTGTTGTTGATGCCTTGTTTCATGGTTCTTATGAGCTCCCATTAACTGACTCAGAACCCTGTTTAAATCTGTGAAGGATATGTTATTAAGCTATTCTGTTTCTGTGAACAACTGTTGTAGGCAATGCTATGACGGCACAGCAAACGTTAGCGGTTGTCTGCAAGGATTACAGTCATGGATAAAATAAATTGAAGCCAGGGTTATTTACATTCACTGCTTGGCTCATTCCCGAAATTTAGTTGGTCAAGACTCATTTAATAACATTCACGTATTACGAGATATTCTGTTAATTCTCAAAGATTTGATTTCACTTATTCAGACATCTTAAACAATTGCTTTCGGATTCTCATGACATTGAAGCAGGTCAAGGTTTAAGACCATCATTCTGTCCAACAAGATAGTTCATTTGTGTTGCGTCTCTGTTGTGCATAGACAATAATTATAAAGTTCTTTTGCAGCTTCTTAATGATAGGCAAGATGAAAGAAATGACCTAGTGCAAAACCTAAAGGATTTCTAAAATGCTGCAAAAATTTGAAACTCTGTTTCATATAAATGCTAATTTTTGTATTCCAGAGAACAGAAAAACTTAATGCAATAATTCAAAAAGTTTGATTGAATTCCTGCCTTGCTTGTAATTTTGTAGATGTTATTTTGTCTTCAATAGGAGAAACCAGAAATACGAATTCATTTTTATCACTTTGGAAACATGCTAAAGAAAAGAGTCATGCATTGGAATTAAGTCTCCCCACTGTTCCATGCCTTGCAAAATTACCATTAAAATTAGGAGGTGGGGACAAGCATAATTCATCAGATATTCAAGAAAAGTTGCGAATTTTGTTTTCTGAGATAGTGGATCAAACAATAAGCAGCATTAAACAATGTCACACCAGGTGAAAACAGACAAGTTTTTATTGGATTAAGAATGTTGTAGTTACACTTTTTTTATGATGACGATTTGGACTATGTAAGACTGTACTGGGACAAAAGTGGTACGACCCCAAAGTACAATTATCCAAGATGGCGGCGATGACGTCATCCAAGATGGCGGATGTCACGTCATTCAAGATGGTGGATTTTTGCAGCAAGTTTGAATTTTGGCGGTAAAGTGCCATGCCCCCTCCCCCAGAAAAAATGGCGGGAAGTTCAAATGCCAGCAGGATAATGCACCACACCCCAGTTATATCTACTGAGCAAAGAGAATTGCGTGAAGGTAGCTCACTTCGGCTGCCTCCACTAACCTAAGTCACCCGACCGCCACTTCCTCCTATGAACTGGCGCCAAGTTTCAATTTTGGCAGTAAACATAGGTCACTTGGGGTTTCGCTGCCAAGGTAAGAAAATGGCGAGACAGAAAGGACACTTGTACTAACCTCAGTCGTCCAACAGCCACCTCCTCCTAAGGATTCATGTGAAAAAAGGACTTTGAGATAAGTCTTTATTTAAACAATTTCGTGCAGGTGTGTTTACCATGAGGTCCAGAGCCCAACTGCCTTAGTACACTCGCCACCACCAGAGGGCGCTCTTATCTGTGACGTAATCCAAGATGGCGGCATCCAATGTGTTCACCACGAGGTCCAGAGCCCAACTGACTTAGTACATTTAATCGCCGCCACAGGGCGCTACCGTGACGTCTGGTGATGACGCAAGTATCGTTATTCAAGATGGCGGTAAACAGTGTATTCGCCACAGGGCGTGGGTCTAGTACCCAGTACCTGCACAAGAGGGCGCTGTCGTCCGTTTTGTGACATAATCCAAGATGGTGGGGGGAAATGCCAGGAGCCAATAGGAACTCATAATCGAGTTCGACTTTAACCAGTAGGATGGAAGCATCTGGTGACGTGATTGTAGGAGATGTAGGTGAAGCTTAGCAGCTCCAGGGCCTCAGTCTTGTTCAGTCAGTCAGCAGATGAAGAAGAAGAAGAACAACCATGAAGTGCCAACAGGAGTCGCACTCCAGCATAGTCATGCAGAACAAGATTAAACGGAAAAGTAAGTTTCACATCTCACATTATTAGCCTTATTACTATTATTATTATTCAAAGTTTTCACCTATTGGGCCTTATCTAACGCTTCCTCATCTTTGTTCAACAGGGTCGAGTGCCAACATGCCTAGCTCTGCTGACATGTCCAGACCTGTAGCAACCCCACCTGCTATCTCGTTGATACCTACACAAACAACCTCCAGCACCTCTGAACCAGTGGCGACCATGTTGGATCCTGTAGCACACATAGCCCACTTGTTGGATCAGGACAAGGAGCTGCTGCTCTCCATCCCACTCATCGATTTATGTGATGAGGATACACAATCTGCCCCCGATGCATCGAATGCTGTCGCTGGTGGTGTTAAACAACAACAAGATGGAGGACAGTACTGGGCGTCAACATATGAC